>NC_030682.2:147406940-147524440 GCF_000004195.4 Xenopus tropicalis | reverse complement strand
TTTCCTTCTCCTTCCTTCCTGCCTTCGTTCCTTCCTTCCTTATATCCACTTCTTTCCTTCTCTTTCCTTCCTTCTTTCCTTCTCCTTCCTTCCTGCCTTTGTTCCTTCCTTATATCCACTTCTTTCCTTCCATCTTTCCTTGTCTTTCCTTCCTTCCTATATGATTGAAGATTACATCCTATAGGGCAACGGCCCCCAACTTTTTTTTTAATTTGAAGGTTTTTATTGTTTTTTTACAGAAATAAGTAGAACAATCAACAGATTTGTTGTACATTTCAACAGCTTCTCTTGCTTTTGTACAATAAAGGCTACAAACTTGGTAACATAATGACTTTATGTGCATTTTTTCTTTGTATTTTCGTAGTTGTTTCTTATCTCTATCAGACTAGGGTTGATTGAGCTGTTGAGATAATTGGGTGAGTGGGGTAAAAGTAACAGGTTGAGGTTAATGGGATAAGGAAAAGGGGAAACAGTGGGGGGAAAGGGTTGAGGGTTACCGGGTTTTAGTCGATTCCTATATGGTGCTTTCTGTCTGCCGGCTCTCCAAGTACTGGGCACATGGGGTGTACGTAAGTACATGGCCCCCAACTTTTTTTTACCGATGACCAACCGATGTCCCTCCCTCCCTCTCTCCCTTCCTTCCTTCCTGCCTTCATTCCTTCCTTCCTTATATCCACTTCTTTCCTTCCTTCTTTCCTTCCTCCTTCCTTCCTATATGACTGAAGATTACATCCTATAGGGTAACGGCCCCCAACTTTTTACCGGTGACCCAGATTAAAGCATAAAAAGAGTGCCAAAATAGGGCTTTTGGCTATTTGGTAGCTCTTTTCCTTCATTCCTTCCTTCCTTGGCAATTCGGTAGCCCCTATATAGACTGGCAGCCTACAGAAGGCTCTGTTTGACATTACACCTAGTTTTTATGGAACCAAAACTTGCCCCCAAATCAGGAATTCAAAAATAAGCCCCTACTTTGAGGCCACTGGGAGCAACATCCAAGGGGTCGGTGAGCAACATGTTGCCCTGAGCCATTGGCTGGGGCTCTCAGCTATAGGTTGTCCAACCTTTATATTATTTATAAATAAATTTGCCCATAGCGGCGCAGGCTTTCTCTCCACCTTTGCGCAGCGCTGTACAGGGTGCGAAAGTGAAAAAAAGAGGCAGAAAATACAAAATGCAGAGTGTTCCACCTGGTACTGACCTCTCTAGGCAACATGTGCTGTTACTATGCAAATGACTAACCAGAAACGGGTTTGCTGGTTCCGAGAGTCTTGGCGTTTGAGCTCCCAAAGTTTGATCCGATTCAGTAAAATTGCTCCGCGCCTGCCGGAAGCCCCCTTTCCAGTAATGCAATAAAAGAAAATCAAAGTGACTATTCCTGTAAAGTGAATAAAAACATCAGCGGCAGACAGGTGTAGGCTACGTGTCTCGCTCCGTCTCAGGCACTCTCTTTGATTAAATGTAAATAAGGGCAGTCTATGGGAAATGCATAGGTGTCTGTTTTATTAAATGACTGTAAAATATATAGAAGTGCCATCAGCAATACGGATCTGCAGTCAGCTGGGCTTCTGAGTGTTCCCAAGTGTCAGCGGCCGGCGCCCAGAGAGCACCCACAGGTGGGACAGCACCCTATCAGTTGGGCCTGTGCAGGAATCTAATCTAATAATGTCACAATAATGCTTGAATCCATCATATGAAAATTTCAAGTTTACATTCAAAAATCCCCAATTTTTCGACCCAAAAGTATCGTTACAGCTGGAAACATTCACGTTTGAACAGATGTTCGTTTCCATGAATCCTCTTTATTTTTCCCAAACAGCGGCCATTTTTGTAGCATTGGCACTCATTCTTGGAAAACAATAATGTGTTTGATTTCCCCTTGAAACTGAGTGAAACAGAAAACAATGGTGGGATTAACTTCCCCTTGAAACTGGGTGAAAAAAGAAAACAATGATGGGATTAACTTCCCCTTGAAACTGGATGAAACAGAAAACAATGGTGGGATTAACTTCCCCTTGAAACTGGGTGAAAAAAGAAAACAATGATGGGATTAACTTCCCCTTGAAACTGGGTGAAAAAAGAAAACAATGATGGGATTAACTTCCCCTTGAAACTGAGTGAAACAGAAACAATGAGGGGATTAATTTTCCCTTGAAACTGGGTGAAACAGAAAACAACAGTGGAATTAACTTCCCCTTGAAACTGAGTGAAAAAGAAAACAATGATGGGATTAACTTCCCCTTGAAACTGAGTGAAAAAGAAAACAATGATGGGATTAACTTCCCCTTGAAACTGAGTGAAACAGAAACAATGAGGGGATTAACTTCCCCTTGAAACTGAATGAAACAGAAACAATGAGGGGATTAACTTCCCCTTGAAACTGGGTGAAACAGAAACAATGGTGGGATTAATTTTCCCTTGAAACTGGGTGAAACAGAAAACAACAGTGGAATTAACTTCCCCTTGAAACTGAGTGAAAAAGAAAACAATGATGGGATTAACTTCCCCTTGAAACTGAGTGAAAAAGAAAACAATGATGGGATTAACTTCCCCTTGAAACTGTGTGAAACAGAAACAATGATGGGATTAACTTCCCCTTGAAACTGAGTGAAAAAGAAAACAATGATGGGATTAACTTCCCCTTGAAACTGAGTGAAAAAGAAAACAATGATGGGATTAACTTCCCCTTGAAACTGTGTGAAACAGAAACAATGATGGGATTAACTTCCCCTTGAAACTGGGTGAAACAGAAAATAAAACTTTGGGTTTGTGTAACTGTTATATTGAATCTTCCCTGATCTCCCCCTCACATTACATTGCCCCCCCCCCCAATCCCCGGAGCGTTTGTTCCGACTATCGATGGGCTGATTGTTGATTCTCCGCCCCATTCATTTCAGTTCCTCTGTAGCTCGCTGAATAGACAATATGGCACTGACTTCAGGCAATCTCCCAAACCAACCTGGTTGGCCGCCATTCTCCTCTGAAGCTCAGATTCCTTTTTACCGTTTTTATGATTTTTCCGTTCGCATTATACAGAAAGAACAAGAGCTTTATTGTTTGGAAAGTCATTCATTCCGGAACAGAGTAGCGCCGCATTGTGTATCTTCCTGCCACACAGAACACAAGGGAAGTTTCCGGGGGAGAAACAGGTTTATTGTGTTATTTGAAATGAAAAAAAAAATTACAACCTCTGTATTTTTGTAAGGTTTGCTTTCCGGATCTATCGGATCTGCCCTATACGGTTATACTCTAGCTTCTAGGCTCTAGGGATTGGGGCAATTTCCAATTCTGTTTGCCCCCCATAGATCTGCCATGTGTATGGGGATCCAGGCATTCTATAAGGGGGCAATGGAGTCCAAACTTTCTCCATTGTTGCCAGTATCCCATTGAGCATTGCCATATCTGTTGGGCTTAGGACTTCTGTTTATCCCTCACCCCTACCCTCTTCTGGATTCAGTCTGATGTTGATCAAAAGATACACAGGATTTTTTTTATTCTTTTGTGTAAACATGTTCTCCTGTGTCAGACTTCCTGCTCTCAGAAAAATCCTTCAGGGCATGAGTCTGCTCAGCTCTCTCCCCCTCCCATCATCTCTTGCTCCCCTCCCACTATCTCTTGCTCCCCCTTCCACCATCTCTTGTTAGCCTTCCACCATCTCTTGCTCCCCCTCCCACCATGTCTTGCTCCCCCTCCCACCATCTCTTACTCCCCCTCCTACCATCTCTTGTTTCCCTCCCACCATCTCTTACTCCCCCTCCTACCATCTCTTGTTTCCCTCCCACCATCTCTTGCTCCCCCCCACCATCTCTTGCTCCCCCTTCCACCATCTGTTGCTCCCCCTCCCATCATCTCTTGCTCCACCTCCCAACTCTGTGTAATCTGAGCTACCAGCAGCCAGAGCTGCAGCAGGAAGCTACTGAGACTAAACTAAAATGGCAGCTGCTATCTTAAACAAACAGAGGGAGCTTCTAGGGCTGTTACTCAGGCAGGTAAAGCTTTCTGCAGAATAAATATAGGGTTCTAGGTGGCACTATTGTGGCTAATTGATTGGCAATAAAATGCCAAAATGCCTTTCTTTGCAATGGGAAAAGACTGTAAACCAAGCAATGGCTGGGTCTTGAACACTCCAATAACAGTTTACAGGGGGTGGATAAGAAAGCCTATAACCCAAGCGATGGGTAAGACTAGAACAGCTTTCAGGGGGAGGGGCAAAAAGATTGTAACCCAAGCAATGAGTAGGACTAGAACACTCCAATGGCAGCTTCCAGGGAATGAATCAGAAAGGCTCTAACACAGAGCATTGGGTGGGACTGGGACACTCCAATGGCAGCTTACAGGGGTTGGATTTGAATTAGGAAGGCTATCACCAGAAAAAATGGGTGAGACTAGAACAATCCAATGGCAACTTACAGAGATATGGACAAGAAGACTGTAATCCAAGCAATGAGTAGGACTAGAACACTCCAATGGCAGCTTACAGGGGGTGGATCAGGAAGGATATAACCCAAGCAATAGGTGGTATTTTGATAGCAAAAACACTTGCAATTAAAAAACAATTACAAAAACAATTAAAGCCTGGAAAGAGGTTCACTGATACACTATTATTACTTACATAACCCACAGTAGTGTTGGCTTGTACCAGTGTCAGAATGTGTAATACCCTTAGCATTATATCTAGAACATTGGGTGGATTAAATCTAGAACATTGGGTCTCACAGCACCACCCAATGGAAAGGCAGTTTCTGGGAGATTTGCAGCCAAGTGATTTTTTATTTCCGGCTGCAAGTTTCCCCGTGTGGCATTGCCCGTATGGGCGAGACATAAACTGATAGTTTCCCTCTATAATAAACAAATCACAAACCAATACGATTAATCAGTTGGCATTTTTATTGGGTTCCCCCACTGAGGTGTTAATTAAAGAGGGAAATTTAACAGACGATATTACATTTGGTTTATTTGTCTCCATCGGGAATTCCCGGGGGCACCGACGCTCTCCAGCTGGTGTCTCTGCTATGGGAACGACCGACAAGCGAATTATTACAAAGGGGGCAGTTTATTGAGTCGTAATAATGAGTGATAAATGGAAGGTGATACTAAAAGTCACAAAAAAAGTTTTTTTGAGATTTACTATGTGTCTAAAAGGCTAAAAATCCACAATTCACCCGCTAAATCTTGTGAGATCATGTAGAAGTCAACGCCAGGGATGTCCCTTCCCTTTCCTTGAAGATCCATCTTTTGTCTCTGAACGTTAGAGGTGATGCACCTGAGGCAGTTGTGGCCAATGAGTTAAAATGAGAGCAATAGAGCGCAATGTGGTGGGCAGAAGTTGCTCAACTGTAACTGCACTCAGGCTTAATAAATAAGCCCTTCAGGTTTAATTACTGGGATCCAGTTCTCTCCAGTTCTCTTGATACATATACCAGGGGTTCTATGAACCTCCATCTCTATGCCAGGAACTCTATAACTTTATAGCTGTATACCAGGGACTCTATTACCTTCCATTCTATGCCAGGGACTTTATTACCTTCCATCTCTATGTCAGGGACTCTATGACCCTCCATCTCTATGTCAGGGACTCTATGACCCACCATCTCTATGTCAGGGACTCTATGACCCTCCATCTCTATGCCAGGAACTCTATGACCCTCCATTTCTATGTCAGAGACTCTATGACCCTCCATCTCTATGTCAGAGACTCTTTGACCCTCCATCTCTATGCCAGGGACTCTATGACCCTCCATCTCTATGCCAGGGACTCTATGACCCTCCATCTCTATGCCAGGGACTCTATGACCCTCCATCTCTATGCCAGGGACTCTATGACCCTCCATCTCAACACCAGGGGCTCTATGACCTTCCATCTCTATGTCAGAGACTCTATGACCCTCCATCTCTATACCAGTGACTCTATGACCCTCCATCTCTATGCCCGGGACTCTATGACCTTCCATATCTATGTCAGAGACTCTATGATCCTCCATCTCTATGTCAGGGACTCTATGACCCTCCTTCTATATGCCAGGGACTCTATGACCCTCCATCTCTATGCCAGGGACTCTATGACCCTCCATCTCTATGTCAGAGACTCTATGACCCTCCATCTCTATGCCAGGGGCTCTATGACCCTCCATCTCTATGCCAGGAAGTCTATGACCCACCATCTCTATGTCAGGGACTCTATTACCCTCCATCTATATGCCAGGGACTCTATGACCCTCCATCTCTATGCCAGGGACTCTATGACCTTCCATCTCTATGTCAGAGACTCTATGACCCTCCATCTCTATGCCAGGGACTCTATGACCCTCCATCTCTATGCCAGGGACTCTATGACCCTCCATCTCTATGCCAGGGACTCTATGACCTTCCATCTCTACGCCAGGGACTCTATGACCCTCCATCTCTATGCTAGGAACTACATGACCCACCATCTCTACACCAGGGACTCTATGACCCTCCATCTCTATGCCAGGGACTCTATGACCCTCCATCTCTATGCCAGGGACTCTGTGACCCCCCATCTCTATTCCAGGGACTCTATGACCCTCCATCTCTATGCCAGGGACTCTATGACCCTCCATCTCTATGCCAGGGACTCTGTGACCCCCCATCTCTATTCCAGGGACTCTATGACCCTTTATCTCTATGCCGGAGACTCTATGATGCTTTATCTCTATGCCAGGGACCAGGGGTGGGCCGAGCCGACCGTGCGTCCTAGGCAACCTGGTCGGTCACCTCGCCTGGCGACCCCCAATTGTTTCGCCTTAGGCAGCTGCCTCTCCTGCCTACCCTATTACTGCTTGAGTTGTTGAAAGCCTGGGTAAGAGTCAGAAGGGTAACAGAAGACCTTATTGGGTAACTTGCTGAGGAATTGAGTTCTGCTGAGTGTGTATGTACTTATCATGATGGGATCTTGCGCAAGGTCATTAATGTACATTTTAATTGTGTTTTGTGTGTGTGTTTGCAGATTGGATCGGAGAAAACTATGAAGCGAGAAGGAAAACGGCAAATGGAGTTGACACCAATCAATGAGAGGTTGTGCCGAGAGAGCTGATTAGTAACCGCCTTGTGCCCGTATTGGTACCAGGTATTGAGACTGATGGGAGAAGCCATGAATGTTTTATACACGTGGGCCACGTGGTTTCTTGTTCAGAGATTGAATGAATGGGATTCTGTACAGCGCCATTTTGTCTGCTAAACCTGCACTTGTACTTCTACTGTTACTGTTACTGGTGTATGAGGAGCAACGAGTGAGAGACAGCGGTGCTGGGAAAATACATTTTATTTAGAAAAGGTTTAGTCATTATCCTGCTTGACTGTTTCCTGGGACACAAAGGGTTACTATCACTCAGTCATGTGATCCAATTATTATCTGATTATTATTCTTAGAGCTCAACAGCCTGATGGTTTGTTTCCACGGAAAATATATACAGTTATGGGACCTGTTATTCAGAAGGCTCAGGGCTTTCTGGATAAGGGATCTCTCTGTAATTTGGATCTCTATACCTTAATTCTACAAAAAAATAATTTAAACCTGGAATAAACCCAATAGGGCTGTTCTGCCCCAATAAGGGGTAATTATATCTTAGTTGGGATCTAGTACAGGTACTGTTTTATTATTACAGAGAAAAGGGAATCATTTAACCATTAAATAAACCCAATAGGGCTGTTCTGCCCCCAATAAGGGGTAATTATATCTTAGTTGGGATCAAGTACAGGTACTGTTTTATTATTACAGAGAAAAGGGAATCATTTAACCATTAAATAAACCCAATAGGGCTGTTCTGCCCCAATAAGGGGTAATTATATCTTAGTTGGGATCAAGTACAGGTACTGTTTTATTATTACAGAGAAAAGGGAATCATTTAACCATTAAATAAACCCAATAGGGCTGTTCTGCCCCCAATAAGGGGTAATTATATCTTAGTTGGGATCAAGTACAGGTACTGTTTTATTATTACAGAGAAAAGGGAATCATTTAACCATTAAATAAACCCAATAGGGCTGTTCTGCCCCAATAAGGGGTAATTATATCTTAGTTGGGATCAAGTACAGGTACTGTTTTATTATTACAGAGAAAAGGGAATCATTTAACCATTAAATAAACCCAATAGGGCTGTTCTGCCCCCAATAAGGGGTAATTATATCTTAGTTGGGCTTTAAGTACAGGTACTGTTTTATTCTTATTTAATTAAAATGGAGTCAGTGGGAGACAGCCTTCCCCTAATTGGAGGTTTCTGTATAATGGGTTTCCAGATAACAGATCCTATACCTGTATTAAGAAATGAATGGTTCCGTTGCCGTAGCGGTTCCGTTACAGTGACCCTCCCTAATAAACCTCACAATGAGGAATTATCCCCATTACTGCCCTGCGGGGGGGCGGGGGGGGTACTTTCTATCCAGCTGGACCCACTCTGCTTTCTGCATCCATTAAACAACATCAACAACAACAAAGAATCTGCTTAAAGTTCTGATGAATTTTGTGCAAATGACCCGCGTTCCCAACAGAAGCACAAAATAATTGCCCCCCTGACAGTTGAGAGAATTGATCTCCCGACCTCCCCCCTTTATCTCCCTCTCACTGACATACGGGCGGCAATTATCTCTCCGATATGGACTCTCATCTGTCTCTGTCCAGGTTTTTTACTCTTTCAAACCCTGCGTTTAAGTGGCCTGAGCGCCCGGAATGGGTTATTACTTATTTATTCTTCATAATGACACGAGGCGAGCGCAGTTTGGGGCCTGGGAAGGGGCGAGAGCCGGGCGGTTCCAGTAGTTCCAATATGAGATTCTTTAGAAGAAACATTTATTTTACCACTTAAATATCAGACGTGAAAGTCTTTCTTATTGACGGGGAATTTATTTCCAGTTACACAGAAACACACAGTTGACAGAAGAACCTTTTCCCCACTATTTTGCCCCCAAATTGCTTATATCTAGTGCTATGGAGGCAAAAGCGCCTATTCAGGCCGCCATTTTGGAACCCTAAGGGGACCATTTATTAACCATTATTTCATTTTTTTCCCAATTCAGATTTAGCACTAAAGGTCTCACCATTTCCCTTCCCCGGAGGATCCTCCTTTTACTTCCAAGCTTTATAGGTTTTTGGATTTTCCATGCTGGTTTGTGCAACAGTCGAGGTTTCGTGACTTTCCTGCAACTTTTTCAGTTCAGACTTTTTAGTACATGTGAGATATTCATGGAAGTGAGTTTGTTCCAATTTTTAAAAATGAGAAATGTTAGAGTTTAAGCAAATCTGCCCATAAGCATGGAAATAACGGTTATAGTCACCAAACATGGCCGCCCCGGGAGCTGCTAGGCAGGAGTGGTGGGAGTAAATAATTCTGCCTCTCTTTCTAATTGCCCCCAGGTGACATCATCTGTGGTTTTATGGTGGGTGGTTGGTCAGGTTAAGGTCCCCATACACGGGCCGATTCTAGCTGCCGATATGGGTCCCTTAGACTGATTCAGCAGCTAATCGGCCCGTGTATGGGCACTACCGACGCACCTGCCCGACCGATATCTGGCCTGAAATTGGGCAGATCTCGATCGGGCAGGCTAGAAAATCTAGTCGGATCGGGGACCGCATTGGCTCCTTGATGCGGTCCCCGAACCGACTGTGCCTGTTACCAGCGTTCTAATTTAGATCATCGTCCACCCGTAGGTGGGGATATTGGGAGAAGATCCGCTCACTTGGCAAGCAAGCAGATCTTAACGTGTATGGCCACCTTTACAGTTAAAGGTTTTATCGGGCACAAATGTGAATGTGGCTCAGGGTTGGCCACAGGTCCAACCAATTAGATCCATGCACATCTCTATATACAGGCCCAATGCATTGGTACCAAGATGCTTATCCCAAAAACATGGATCCCAACAGGAAGGTTCCAACCTAAATGGCAAGAGTTGAAACAAGAGCTGAATTGATTCCATAGGGTTCCATCTTGACTTTAAACTTTTTATTATCTTAATCTGTACCAGCTTTTTGTTCAGTAGCTCTCCAGTTTGGCATTTCAGCGGCTATCTGGTTGCTAGGGTCTTGTTTACCTTAGCAACCAGGGAGGGGTTTGGATGAGAGACTGGTATATGAATAGGGGAGGGGCTGAATAGAAAGATAAGGAATAAAAAGTAACAATAACAATAAAACTGGAGCCTCACAGAGCAATAGGGTTTGGCTGCCGGGGTCAGTGACCCCCATTTGAAAGCTGGAAAGAGGCAGAAGAAAAAGGCAAATAATTCAAAAACTATAACAAATAAATAATAAAGACCAACTGCAAAGTTGTTAGGAATAGGGCATACTAAAGGTTAAACTAAAGGTGAAGCAAACTCAAAGCCCAATAAATGAGGGTTGTTAGTCCGGCAGAACCCTAGCAACTGCCGCTCGTCTACTTTCCCTGTTAGCAATCTACATAAAAAGGGAAATGTTTAATAAAACAAAGATAAAAAAAAGCCCCGTTTAACGTCCCCATGTGACTCGGGGATAATTGACACATTGGCTGATTCCCTGTTTGTTTATTGCTGTTCCGAAGGCCTTTTTTGTCACGGAAATACCGGTCTCTAATGGGCAGAAACACAGGTGGCTTTGCTTGTTTATGGACTTAATACCATTTTAATTGGCCTCATTAATTTCCCATTGCAAGAAGTAATTAAAGTGTATAATATTTATTGGCCGATGGCTATAAATGTTGGGAATGTTGTGCTGCACTGACAGGAACGAGCCGGGTTTATTGTTTTATTGGGGTTTATTTTTTACGTTCCATTTTGATGGCCGCCCTAAATCCTGGAAATGATATCTCTCCGCCATCAAATTTGCCTTGACCTTAATACCCCCGGGGGCTCCTGCGGCGCATTAAGTCTCTGTCTGTCGCGCGATATCGTTTGTATTAATTATTCTTTTTGCTTTCGACGCTTCTTCTGCGCTGGCGTCTGTGTTTATGGGAAACATATGGCCCTGTCGGCCCGGTGTTAAATATTCATGGATTACGTGTTTGTTTTCGGAAAAAGGAACGAGGAACGTATTCCCAGTCGCGTTCAGTCGGCAGTCGGACAAAGGGCCGGTACCGAGTGTGTCCAACTGTCCAACTGGCGCAGGGAAAAACACCTGTTAATTAGGGCTCCTCGTTGGAGCCAAAAAGCGAAATACAGTGGGATCTGCACCGAGAGTCCGGACCCAATTGTAAATTTCAATTAGACTGATTGCATTTGTACAGAACCTTGGCAGCAGGATTTATTGTGTCCTTGTTGTCTTGGAAGATGCCAGTTTGTTACCGAGTGAAAGTCCTATTTAGGGAAAATGGCACATTACAGCCATAATCAACTCACGTCCCTGAGAGAACCAATTAACTTGAGTTTGTGCTGATTCGGAGATAATGTACCCCCTACTGTAAATGATAAGGATATTAGCAGTCACTGAGGGGTTCTGTGCCCCCCATATAAAGGCACAAGGCTGCAGGCTGAGTTATACAGGGAACTCTGAGTATCACTCATGTATTATAAGGGATAATGTACCCCCTACTGTAAATGATAAGGATATTAGCAGTCACTGAGGGGTTCTGTGCCCCCCATATAAAGGCACAAGGCTGCAGGCTGAGTTATACAGGGAACTCTGAGTATCACTCATGTATTATAAGGGATAATGTACCCCCTACTGTAAATGATAAGGATATTAGCAGTCACTGAGGGGTTCTGTGCCCATATAAAGACACAAGGCTGCAGGCTGAGTTATACAGGGAACTCTGAGTATCACTCATGTATTATAAGGGATAATGTACCCCCTACTGTAAATGATAAGGATATTAGCAGTCACTGAGGGGTTCTGTGCCCCCCATATAAAGGCACAAGGCTGCAGGCTGAGTTATACAGGGAACTCTGAGTATCACTCATGTATTATAAGGGATAATGTACCCCCTACTGTAAATGATAAGGATATTAGCAGTCACTGAGGGGTTCTGTGCCCATATAAAGGCACAAGGCTGCAGGCTGAGTTATACAGGGAACTCTGAGTATCACTCATGTATTATAAGGATAATGTACCCCCTACTGTAAATGATAAGGATATTAGCAGGCACTGAGGGGTTCTGTGCCCCCCATATAAAGGCACAAGGCTGCAGGCTGAGTTATACAGGGAACTCTGAGTATCACTCGTGTATTATAAGGGATAATGTACCCCCTACTGTAAATGATAAGGATATTAGCAGTCACTGAGGGGTTCTGTGCCCATATAAAGACACAAGGCTGCAGGCTGAGTTATACAGGGAACTCTGAGTATCACTCATGTATTATAAGGGATAATGTACCCCCTACTGTAAATGATAAGGATATTAGCAGTCACTGAGGGGTTCTGTGCCCCCCATATAAAGGCACAAGGCTGCAGGCTGAGTTATACAGGGAACTCTGAGTATCACTCATGTATTATAAGGGATAATGTACCCCCTACTGTAAATGATAAGGATATTAGCAGTCACTGAGGGGTTCTGTGCCCATATAAAGGCACAAGGCTGCAGGCTGAGTTATACAGGGAACTCTGAGTATCACTCATGTATTATAAGGATAATGTACCCCCTACTGTAAATGATAAGGATATTAGCAGGCACTGAGGGGTTCTGTGCCCCCCATATAAAGGCACAAGGCTGCAGGCTGAGTTATACAGGGAACTCTGAGTATCACTCGTGTATTATAAGGGATAATGTACCCCCTACTGTAAATGATAAGGATATTAGCAGTCACTGAGGGGTTCTGTGCCCATATAAAGGCACAAGGCTGCAGGCTGAGTTATACAGGGAACTCTGAGTATCACTCATGTATTATAAGGGATAATGTACCCCCTACTGTAAATGATAAGGATATTAGCAGTCACTGAGGGGTTCTGTGCCCCCCATATAAAGGCACAAGGCTGCAGGCTGAGTTATACAGGGAACTCTGAGTATCACTCATGTATTATAAGGGATAATGTACCCCCTACTGTAAATGATAAGGATATTAGCAGTCACTGAGGGGTTCTGTGCCCCCCATATAAAGGCACAAGGCTGCAGGCTGAGTTATACAGGGAACTCTGAGTATCACTCATGTATTATAAGGGATAATGTACCCCCTACTGTAAATGATAAGGATATTAGCAGTCACTGAGGGGTTCTGTGCCCATATAAAGGCACAAGGCTGCAGGCTGAGTTATACAGGGAACTCTGAGTATCACTCATGTATTATAAGGGATAATGTACCCCCTACTGTAAATGATAAGGATATTAGCAGTCACTGAGGGGTTCTGTGCCCCCCATATAAAGGCACAAGGCTGCAGGCTGAGTTATACAGGGAACTCTGAGTATCACTCATGTATTATAAGGGATAATGTACCCCCTACTGTAAATGATAAGGATATTAGCAGTCACTGAGGGGTTCTGTGCCCCCCATATAAAGGCACAAGGCTGCAGGCTGAGTTATACAGGGAACTCTGAGTATCACTCATGTATTATAAGGGATAATGTACCCCCTACTGTAAATGATAAGGATATTAGCAGTCACTGAGGGGTTCTGTGCCCCCCATATAAAGGCACAAGGCTGCAGGCTGAGTTATACAGGGAACTCTGAGTATCACTCATGTATTATAAGGGATAATGTACCCCCTACTGTAAATGATAAGGATATTAGCAGTCACTGAGGGGTTCTGTGCCCCCCATATAAAGGCACAAGGCTGCAGGCTGAGTTATACAGGGAACTCTGAGTATCACTCATGTATTATAAGGGATAATGTACCCCCTACTGTAAATGATAAGGATATTAGCAGTCACTGAGGGGTTCTGTGCCCATATAAAGGCACAAGGCTGCAGGCTGAGTTATACAGGGAACTCTGAGTATCACTCATGTATTATAAGGGATAATGTACCCCCTACTGTAAATGATAAGGATATTAGCAGTCACTGAGGGGTTCTGTGCCCATATAAAGGCACAAGGCTGCAGGCTGAGTTATACAGGGAACTCTGAGTATCACTCATGTATTATAAGGGATAATGTACCCCCTACTGTAAATGATCCAAGTCCTCAAACAGCACTAGTGCAAGTAGGGTTAACTGTAAGATCCACACTCTGAACCCACAATCCCATACCTCATATGTGGTCCCACAATTTTACCCCCCAATGTAAATCTAATCAGGGCCCAGTCAAAGTCACAAAGGACAAGGATAGTCCAACCTCTGAAGGACTGGATCTACCCAACTTGTCTCAACACTTGAGACAAATCAGTTGGAACCATCTGGCCTAGTTTCATGGCCTTGGTAATGAGTGTTTTTATACAAAGTAATTTCCACTTACCCCCCTTTGTGCCCCCCCCCGGGCAGCTTGTTAGATTCTGTGTTCCAAGCGTCGGTGCATTAATTCCCGGCTGATTTCACCCCATCGCCCCATAACAGCATTGGGCACTGTCAGGGCTTGTTGCCCATTTACCCCCTGATTCCCGGGTCGTACGAACTCATTCACAGACTGAGCATTTAAATAAACACGCGGAAACGTCTCGGAATAAAAGGCATGAAATTCCCAGCTTGGCGCCCGCGTCTCTTCATTGTTTTTTGATCATTTCATCAGATATTCCGCCATTTCAATTTGCAGTACATGCCTGTCTGATTCAATGTATAATTATACCCTGACCCGCCCGGTGCAGACCTGACACTTCACTTGCCTCAATCTCTCCTTTCGCCCAATGAAAAATAATTAAAGAAAAATAAAAAAGCGGCTCTATGAAGGGGCGACGCGAGCGGGAAGCCTTTTATATCGCACTTCTAATTGACTTCAAACATGGCGCGGCGCGGTTAGAAGCAGTTTTGGGGCTATATTGTCATTATTAGAGCAATTCAGATAATATGAAACATAAAACCGCAGTTACGCTATAGAACATCAAAAGCCAAAAATCCGTCAGCCCAGTTCCACTCAACGCTCAATTCAACATGGACACCGCCCCCATTGTGGCTTCTTCTCTCCCACACAGGAAAAATGATTAATTATCTGATCCAAAATGGATCTCTGATTCCTTCCTCTATCAGTTACAAAGGTCCATTTATGGAAGTTCATTTTTCACCTTGATTGATTTTACTCATTTTGTTCCACCCTCCCCCTCCCCCCACACACACATTTTTGTCTATTTGTCTTGAAATGAAGGACAACAGAAAAGCCTTTAGCAGTAGGACTTGCTCTCCCCAATAGGCTGAGGTTACAGGTTAGAGCAGTGACCCCCAACCAGTGGTCCAGGGGCAACATGTTGCTTCCCAAACCCTCCCAGTGACCTCAGTGAATTCCTGGCTTGGGGCAAGTTTTGGAAGTATAAAGACCATGTTCAATGCCAAACAAAGCCTCCTATGATCTACCAGTCCACATTTGGCCACTTAATAACCAATCACATCCCTCATTGGTCTCCTAGGAACTTTTTCATGCTTATTTGCTCCCAAATGTGACTTTCAATTAAAAAAGTTTGGGGACCCCTGGGTTAGGGGTAGACATTTCCAATGAATAACCCATCCTGGTGTAAACGTTAGGGAAGAGTAAAGCAGGGTCCAAACAGACTGAAGAACTAGAACGGCGAGGCAAAATGGACTTGAAGCAACAACAAAAGGTCCTACAGCCCTCTACTACCATTCCCTTTGGAAATGCCCCATCTATGTTACCTCCGTAAGTCTGAGCTTTCCAGACCCCTCAGCTAGTTTTATTCTATTTTACTGCAAGGGAATTTTGACTCTATAAAGCATATTAGACTAAAATGGGCCCAAGATTTCCCTCAACTGGATGAGGAAACCTGGCCTAACATATCTATAAGGGACCACTGCATTCATGTTAAATTTCTCAAGAGAGCTTGTTTGACCCCGCACAGGCTGGTGCAGATATACCAAGCTTATCCAGATGTTTGTGCAAAATGCTATCTAGACCAGGGCAATTACTTTCATGCATTCCAGTATTGCCCCAAAATCCAGCAGTTATGGGCCATGATACTCCTATATTGCCTATACTGACTCTTGTCTGGGACTGACAATACCTGGACACCCACTGGGCCGTACTAAAGGCTTTACTCTATCCTCACGTGATAGGTTGTGCCTACAACAGCCCCTTCACTATGCCAAATAGGCCATTCTATTGACTTGGAAAGCCACAGAGCCCCCTACCCTGAGCTTTTGGACCAAACTGATTGATGATACTCTCCCATAACAGAAACTGACTTACTTGGCACGTGGAATCCCTGCTAAGTTGGAGAAAATATGGACCCATTGGCTGGCCAAGCCATAAACATGCAATATGGACCAAACTGGATGTAGGCCTGTATTATTAGGCTTTGTTATACTAGTGATATAGGAACACCCATCATTACTTTAATCTACTCCTTTCTACCTCTTACTTCTTTCCTTCTCCTTCTATGGTTTTCTTAAACCATCTAAAATCCAAATTTTTTGGGAGAAACACAATAGGAACTGTAACTAAACCACAGAGACTATTTTAGTAAATCTATTTCACAAAATGACTTTAGTTCATACATTTGAGGATTTATTTGTGGAAGCATTGACCTGTTTTTTTCAGACTTCTCCTGCTCTGATTGGCTGATTCCAGCACTTTGCAGAGCACTACTGCCACACAGCAAGGTTGGGTTGTTTACTGCAGGACACGTAAATTTACTATATTATATAAAAATTTGCCAACAGAAATTTGCAAACCTGCTAAAAATTCACTAAACGACAAAAAATTAACGAAACACGTTGAAGTCAGCATTTTTTACGCACGTTTTTTCTTACTCCAAATGCATTAAAGTCAATGGCGGGTATTTTTTTTTTTGTCTCAGCGACTTTTTCTCTTGGTGACTTTTTTGTCACATAGTAAATCTTGAAAAAGTTGTGACGTTTGGTGCTAAAAAATCAGAATCGAAGAAAAAAAAATCAGACCTTTAGTAAATGGCCCATAATGTTAAGTTGAGGAAGGACAATAAATGAATTATATCCAACAAACTAGGGAAAAAGATTCAGCAGACTTCGACTACTTTTGGGTCACATTTTTATAGAAGTTTTACTTTAAATACAGAAATATATCAGATGAAAATCTGAACTGAGCCGTGGGGTCAATACGTCTCTCTAGCTGAACTGTCATGGAGGTCCTTCTTTGTCCTTCTTGTCCTTCTCTGGCTTTACAGTCCCAGGGAAGAGATGGTTCTGTATAGGGAACGGATAATGCCAAAACCCATTAGAGCTTCATTGTCCGTTCAGCCTTTGAAGTTGCATTTTATTTTGGTGAAGACTAAAAGCTTTAGACTGTAGCCGTGTAGATTCCGAGGTATGTGAGGTTACTGTATATAAACCCTACAACCCTCCCAGGGTCGGAGCGTTAGGCTGAAACTTGCTCACCTTTCCTGATGGCTAGTGATGAGCGAATCTGTTCCGTTTCGCTTCGCGGAAAAATTTGCGAATCTTTCAAAAGATCCCCGAAACGGCGAAAATGTTGTGCGACAAAAAAAAATTGTCGCCCGCAGCTATTATTTTGTCGCCCGTGGCTATTATTTCGTCACACGGCTATTGTTTTGTCGCCCGTGGCTATTATTTCGTCGACCGAGGCTATTATTTTGTCACGTGGCTATTGTTTCGTCGCCCGCGGCTATTATTTTGTCACGCGGCTATTATTTTGTTGCACGGCTATTGTTTTGTCGCCCAAGGCTATTATTTTGTCGCCCAAGGCTATTATTTTGTCACGCAGCTATTGTTTCGTCGCCCGCGGCTATTATTTCGTCGCACGGCTACTATTTTGTCGCCCGTGGCTATTATTTTGTGACGTAGCTATTGTTTCGTCACCCGCGGCTATTATTTCGTCGCCCAAGGCTATTATTTTGTTGCGCGGCTATTGTTTTGTTGCCCGCGGCTATTAATTCGCCGCCCGAGGCTATTATTTCGTCGACCGAGGCTATTATTTTGTCACGCGGCTATTGTTTTGTCACCCGCAAGTATTATTTTGTCACCCGCGGCTATTATTTCGTCACGCAGCTATTCTTTTGACGCCCGCGACTATTCTTTTTTGACGCCGGCGACAATTTTTGGACGTGCGGCAAATTTTTCCACATGTCTGGCAAAACATTTCGCCCATCACTACTGATGGCTTTCCGCTTGCCTACCTGATTCTTGCACCGAAATGCAACTTTATTACCAGAGACCCACCGTTATCATTAACTTCCTACTACACTTGCATAGGATTCAGCCAAACCCAAGTCTCTGTAGATTATGAGTCAGCTGGCCAACAAAAAAATATGATGTGTGCAACAATTTTTTGCCGCAAGGCAAATTTTTACGCTGCAAATGTTGCCACCCATTTTGCGAAATGATCGGCCAGTGCCGCAGCAACTCTGTGCCTGGGGGATCGTTTTACCCATCACTACTGGGAAGGCTTTAGCCCTTGTCCAAGGCCATAGATTTTGGATTTTAAAATCAAATTTTTAGCGCTAAAAGTCACATAGAACTTTTACGAGATTTACTATGTGTCTAAACAGCTAAAAATGTGAATTTGACAATTCACCCAATTTAAAGGGTTACTGCCATGATATTTATGGGGCATTTTTTATTTCTAAATGACACTGTTACACAGCAAATAATTCCCTCTGCCATTTAACCTTTTATTCTTGAACCAACAAATGTATTTGTAGCTGTAATATTGGTGTGTAGGCGCCATCTCAGTGCCTTGTGCCTGAGTCTGAGCTTTCAGCCAGCGCTACACATTAGAACTGCTTTCAGCTAACCTATTGTTTCTCCTACTCCCATGTAACTGGAGGAGTCCCAAGCCGGACTTGGATTTCTTACTATTGAGTGCTATTCTGATACCTACTGGGAGCTGCTATCTTGCTCCATTCCCATTGTTCTGCTGATCGGCTGCTGGGGGGGAGGGGGGGATATCACTCCAACTTGCAGCGCAGCAGTAAAGTGTGCCTGAGTCTGAGCTTTCAGCCAGCGCTACACATTAGAACTGCTTTCAGCTAACCTATTGTTTCTCCTACTCCCATGTAACTGGAGGAGTCCCAAGCCGGACTTGGATTTCTTACTATTGAGTGCTATTCTGATACCTACTGGGAGCTGCTATCTTGCTCCCTTCCCATTGTTCTGCTGATCAGCTGCTGGGGGGGAGGGGGGGGGATATCACTCCAACTTGCAGCGCAGCAGTAAAGTGTGCCTGAGTCTGAGCTTTCAGAAGGAGCCAGCGCAGGTATAAAGGCTCGGAAATGAAAGCAGAGCTTTATTATATTTGCAGATGATATTTTATTGGAGCGGCGCAGGCACAGATGAAAGAATCTTTTGCAACATTAAAAATTTGATTGGCCGCGTCCCTTTGAGAATTTCGAGGCGCTGAAAGAGCCGATATAAATAGCGCAGGTAGGATTTTAGGCAATTTCACAAGATTAAACAGAGAAAAAAACTGAGGATATTTAACAAGTTTGTCTTAAACGAGCGGCGCGGGGAGAACACGAGGAGGAAAGAACAAAATATTTATGGGAATATGAGATTTGACTGGAACTTCAAACAGTTCCGTCCAATCAAAACTTTTCCTTTATTTAAGTCTCTAAAAGTTTGTTTTTGTATTATGGGCTGTATCGCTCTCCATTATGAGAGAAAGTGTTTCCATAGCAACAATGTGAGAACAGAACTGACTGGTTACTTGGAACCAACCCAACATCTCCATCTCCAATATCCCCCCCCCCTCCCCCCCAGCAGGCGATCAGCAGAACAATGGGAAGGGAGCAAGATAGCAGCTCCCAGTAGGTATCAGAATAGCACTCAATAGTAAGAAATCCAAGTCCGGCTTGGGACTCCTCCAGTTACATGGGAGTAGGAGAAACAATAGGTTAGCTGAAAGCAGTTCTAATGTGTAGCGCTGGCTGAAAGCTCAGACTCAGGCACACTTTACTGCTGCGCTGCAAGTTGGAGTGATATCCCCCCCCCTCCCCCCCAGCAGCCGATCAGCAGAACAATGGGAAGGGAGCAAGATAGCAGCTCCCAGTAGGTATCAGAATAGCACTCAATAGTAAGAAATCCAAGTCCGGCTTGGGACTCCTCCAGTTACATGGGAGTAGGAGAAACAATAGGTTAGCTGAAAGCAGTTCTAATGTGTAGCGCTGGCTGAAAGCTCAGACTCAGGCACAATGCACTGAAATGGCGCCTACACACCAATATTACAGCTACAAATACATTTGTTGGATCAAGAATAAAAGGTTAAATGGCAGAGGGAATTATTTGCTGTATGAACAGCCCAAATTCAGCCTAGGACCCCGGTACTGTAAGGCAGTAATAATGAGCAAATGTTTCCCAATTCGGTTTGCTGAAAAATTAGCAAAATGGCAAAAATTCACAAAATGTAATGAAGTCATTGGGCTTTTTTTTGCAGTTACCGCTACAAGGCAGCAGCGCCTCCATATTCCATAAACAGGTTTTTTTTTCCCTGTTTTACTGCATAATTGTTTCCGAGGATTAAAAATATTCAGGCAGTGAGATTATTTCTGTTGTTCGGATATTTACAAGATAATTACATTCATCCAAAGGCCGTTAATTGGAAATGGGCAGAGCTGATTGAATTCATCACAGGTCCAACTGTTCACTTGGCAGCAGTTATTTCCAGGAATAGCCGGCTGCCATGTTTTACACTTAGAAGGTTAAGAGTTCTCTTATGAAGGTGTCTTACAGACCTCAAGCATATTATATATATATATAAACGTATATACTTCCTAATGAAACCATTCAGTTCAGCAGAAATAAACATATGGTTTTCCATACGACGAGACATATGGGACATAAGAAAGCACAAACCAGAAGACTGGAGGTGAATATGTGAATCCAGTATCTTGTTAGGGAAGACAGGGAACCGTTTGAGGCCTCATTTTATCTCATCATGAAAGGTGTTTTATTAAACTTAAATATCTGATGATATAATATTAATATGTCATATTTGTACACATGTATCATTGGTGAATATACCTACTGGAAGACTGTTCCTCGGAGGTCTTTACATAGTTGTTTCTTCTGGTTTTCATCTTCTCAATGTTCTGGTGGCTATGGGGACTAGAGGAGCCATCCAGTAGGAAAATGGGGGCGCTAAGTACATAAAACAAATGAAGAAGGGAAGAGTACCACACCTAAAGAGCCACTGCTCGAAGGGCTCGTGATGCCTTGTGAGCCCTGGGAAGGATCCAGTTGGCGGGCCCCAACTTCTCAACCTGTAGAGACCCTTGTCATCTTTCAGTTCCCCATTACTAGGAGGTCTTTACATAGTTGTTTCTTCTATTGTTTATCTTCCCCTAGAGACAGAGTGCTCAATGTTCTGGTGGCTATGGGGACTAGAGGACCCAACCAGTAGAAAAATAGGGGCGCTAAGCACATAAAACAAATGAAGAAGGGAAGAGTACCACACCTAAAGAGCCACTGCTGGAAGGGCTGTTGATGCCTTGTGAGCCCAGGGAAGGAACCAGTTGGGGGGCCCCAACTTCTCAACTTGTCCTCTTTCAGTTCCCCACTGCTTCATTCAAGCTCCCTCCAGTGCAAACCAATGTAGCAACAATGCAGGGTGAGACAGTTCATAACACAGGGTTGGGGGATTGCATATGCAGCTGATCCAAGGAGACGTCAAATGGCCATGAGTCGGAACAAGCGAGCTAGGGCGGCGTGGGGTGAGATACTGGGGAAAGCTTATTAAGGCAGCCCTGATTGCTTGGTTATCCAGACATACGCACTGAAGGCTATGCTGTTTTAAAGAGCAACCCACCTTGTGTATCGGTACAAAGTTCTAGCAATGATCAGAGGACATTTGGGTTGAACCAAGGGAAGGTTAATGGGCAGCAATGGCACGGCTCACTGGGACGTTATGAAATGTACTTTTCACGTATGTGATTCCACATGATAACTGTATATATATATTGTGATAAGGTCACTATCAGGATACATGGGAAAGTCCAGGACAAAGGTTCCTAACAGAGTGGTTCCGGGACTGCTAGTCCAGCCCGGCTGTTTTATGTCTGCCTGAGGCATCTCAGGTGGATAATCCAAAGGCAGCTTAGGCCACAATAGTTGGGAAAAAGATTATCCACCGTTACACCCGGGCTGGACTAGCAGCCTGTTAGGAACCTGGGATATAAGCTCTGTCCATGACTTTCCCAGGTATCCCGATAGTGACCGTACCCCAATATTTATAAGAAAATGGTATTCTGATTGGTTCTCTTGGGGGCACCTTCAAGATCTCTTTGTAGAAATGGGGAGCTCGTCGCTCAATGGTCATGTGATTCAGTTGGAAACAAAACTCTTTGCCCCCCCCATTTAGAATATTAGTGTCTCCTACTCAGTATAAGTTGTATAAGGTGAATATTCCCTTTAATAATCAGTGTATGAATTGGGTGGGGCTTCCCTGCCATCTCTATATGTATCGGAGCTGCTCGTGAAAGTCGTTACTGAGCTTCTTTTGCTTCTTCTGCAAAGTTTCTAAGCATATTGCTAATTTGATTTGTGAGATTAATTATGAAAATAGGATCAATATTAATCTAAAAGACGACCATTTTCTAAAACCAAATTTGATTTGCCGACTCATGCGCGGCCCAGGCCCACAAATCGATAGGCCAGATTTCCTTTTTTCCTCGGGACGGCTAATGGAGCCTAATTAATGCAATTATTGCGTGGAAATAAATTGAACACATGACAGCGGATATAGAAAATCATATTTCAGGGCTGAGGTTGTTTTCTTTTTAGTGGTGATTTTCTATTTAAAATGGCAAAAAAAAAAAGAAAAGACACAAGGAAATGAGACCGCGTTGGACCCCAACTCTGTGCAGAGAGACTTATTTATCTGCATATTCGGGTCTGACTGTAATAAAGCAGTGACCCCTATGAGCCATATGCCCCGCCCACTACTCATGATTATGGCACGGGAAGATTGCACCCATTTTTTCTACTTGGTACCCTGTTTTTCAGGTACAGATAGAGAAGCCGACAGGGTCGGACTGGGCCGCCGGGACCCCATGAAAAATCCAGGTGGGCCCCGGCTCTAGTGGGCCCCGGCAGCCAAGACCCGACCCTTCTGGTACTCCTCCTGCCAGACCTCTCCTGCCCTAACACATTAAATTTACGTGCTCGGGGGAGGATGTCGGGTGGGGGGCCCTGAGGGGGGGGCGGAGTCACCCCCCAGGCCGACTCTGGAAGCCGATAAGTTAGACTTATGTATTGAATTCCTGTGTTTTTACCCGTGGGCAACAGGTCCCCCTATTCTGGCACATACAGAAGATTTTTGGGTGATATAAAGCTTCCCTTACTAACAGTGTCCACAAAATGGCGCCGGCCTGTATGCTGTAATGTGTATAATTCCAAGACTGAAGGAAACAAGATTTATATTATTTATACAGTCTACAGGACGTTTATTTTGCTTGACAAACACAATACAGAAGGATTTGGAATTATTTCTTGGGGAAAAAGGTCCCCTTTAAACAGGTGACCAGTAAATTCTGCCTGTTGATTGGTTGCTATGGGTTACTGGGCAGACTTAGTGCCTTTTATTACATAACCCAAAAAGTCTTTTAGTTTGAGGAGGACAGGTGGTTTGGGCCTTCCCAGATCTAGAACCTCAAACCAGCATAGAAACCCTTTGGGGGCTTAAGGGGCAACACAGCAAAGGGGCAAGTTTTGCTTTAATACCTCCGTGCTGGGTGTTCGATGATTGTTCCTTTTTCAGTGTAATTTTGTTTGGGGATATCGAGGGAATAACGGTATTAAAATTCAGCTTTTAATGTCAGGCAATTAGAATTGTTCATGTAAGGGGGATTAAATATTAAGACAGATGGATTTTATTTGAATAATAAATAATAAAGGTTGGAAATAATTACAGTGAAATGTCTCGCGATTCAATCATGCAGCGCGGCCCGAGCCCGAACACGGGGGCACCGGCAAAGTTCAAGTCATAAATTGAGTAGTCGGGGCTTTAATTGAGTCCATGCAAATAGCAGATTAAGGATAACTCAGTGCTGAATTCTGTCTGTATGTACAAAGGTACAAAATCACTGGTACAATGAATCCCTGCCTGAGATCCCCCTACAAAGTAGACATTACCTGATCAGAGCCAATCAATGAAAATAAGGTGCCCAGACAGTAGTGAACAATGGTACTATCCTCATATTGGGGGTCATTTGTTAGCAATGAACCAATTTGCACCTGGGCAGTAACCCATGGCAACCAATCAGATGATTGATTTCAGTGTTAAACCTACACAGCTGGCTGAAAAAAGCTAATCACAGATTGGGTGCTATACTGGTTGCTATTTGTTACTGCCCAGGTGAAAATTTGCCCGGTGTTTATAAATGAGCCCCATTGTAGTGATAAGCGAATCTGTCCCGTGTCACTCCACCATAAAATACGCGAAACGGCAAACAATTTGCATTTGTTGTGTGATTTTTTTGTCGTCCGTGGGTTTTTTGGTCACCCGCGTCTTTTTTGGCCGGCCATGTTTTTTTTACACAACCACACCCATTTTTTACCCGACCACGCCCAATTTGACGTGCAACAGAATTTTTTGTCATGCTGCAAATTTTTCTGCGCAAATTTTTGTAGAAGTTTCACAAAACAATTCACCAATGGCGAAATGCGTAAAGTCGCTGCGAATCCATGCCTGGCGAATGCTGGGAAAACAGTTATGAGGACATGGTGCTCAGTTGTGACGCTCTCTTTGAGACCTCCCCATCAAGTGCAATTTACTTCTCAGGGGGCTATTCATAAACACTGAACTTTGGAAAAAGTACGAGCTCGGCTGGATTCCCCCATTTCAACTATTTTTGACTATTTAGTTTAAAAAATATTTTTAAATTGTTTTCCAACTGACTTATTTTAACTTACCATCAAATAATTGATTTGGGTTCCACAATAAACAGAACACAAAGAGCGCTTCATGGGAAGCTCTAGGCCAGGGCTACATATACATCCATCGATGTGGCCTTCAAGCTCAGTTATTAAAATCATTTTTAATTGCCTATGGTGAAAAAAGTGAATAGGTGACCATTTGGTGATCTGTGGAAAACTGTTCAAACTGGTACAAGAAGAAGATCTCAGATGGTAATGCATCATTATACGCTGGTGAGTCAAGGGTTTCAGTTTAGAAACAGTGAAGTGGGTATTTTGGGACATTTAGGTGGGAAGGGCAAGAAGAACTTCATGGGAAGCTTTAGGCCAGGACTACAAATATGTCCATCAAGATCGTCCAGCAGGCTCAATAACTAAAATCATTTTTTAATTGCCTATGGTGAAAAAAGTGCATGGGGGACCAGAAAACATTTGGCGATCTGTGGGAAAACTCTTCAAACTGGTCAAGTATGGCACAAGCAGAAGATCTTAGATGGTAATGCCTCATTATACACTGGTGAGTCCAAGGTTTCAGTTTAGAAGGTATGCAGTAGGTTTTTTGGAACATTTAGGTGGAAGACAGGGCAACAGGGATTTCAAAAAGTTTGACTAAATAATGAAGCAAAAGAATTGTGAGTTCTTTGTAGATCCATTGGGACTTAAATAAGGGCCATCTACAGATTTTCCATAGACATTGGGTATTTCGTACTGACCGGTGAACATCTGATTTGTCATAGCCAAGTTGGGTTTAAGGTCTGGTCAAACGCCATGCTGAATATGGTCTTCAGTATGTCCCTGTGTGTATCCCTGACGGTCTGTTGTTTACATTGTACAACTGACACTCTTTGTTGCCACACTGTCACTTTGCAATTTATACAATCGACTTTAAAGAAGACAATCTCGAGGGGCTTTGAGAACATCTTCTTGAATACAAAAATAGAATAGTTCCGTGTACAAGGCGAATCCATTTAGCCTCCGTATGTTTCCCTGTCCACGGCCGTCACCTCAACCCATTTATCCTCAATTACAATTTTGTTTTCTTTTTCACTCGAGCTTCTCCAACAACAACAACTTGTAAAACAGCAAATTCCGAATCACAAATATAAACTTTCTGTAGGTTCCCGAATCATAAAGAAGAAGTTATGAAGGCAAAGTCTCTGCTATTCGAACACAATGGTTGAGAAATATCGACTCGTGTTTGATTTAGATCTGCGTTTCCCCAATCTGAGCGTTGACTACATATTAAGTAGCCCGGAGGCAATAAAGACCGCGGAACTCTGCTGACTCCATATCTTTGCTTTTAATTTATACAGTAAAGTAGTTTTAGTATGTGCCGTTCCAATGTGATTTTAGGTGCCATTGCGCAGAAATATGCTTCTTGCCATTCGGCATTAGAGATAGGCCGGTAAAATATGAGGAGTCGCTCTGCTCTACAGCCACTGGGAATAATTAGCTTATTTTTTATTTTATAAGAAATTTTATTAGATTATTTCAGACTTTGGCTTTATAGCCTTCAATAATATATTTCAAATGCGTATTTGTTTAACTGCTATTTTTCAAGGCAACAAGCTCCGTTCCAAATCCCCCGCTGAACGGGCGCTTGGAATAATCAGACGTTCGGCGGCGCCATCTTGGCTCGAGTCGTACTTTTTAATTTGAAAGGTTTTGCAAACGGGCATCAGAGCGTTTCTTCAGGACAAATGAAAATATAAAGCATTTTGGAAGAGGGTTTGCCAGGATGGCTTTCAGTTTAGCAGATATTATAGCGACCACCCACTCAGCCAAACAAAATCCATTTTATTTTATTTCCAGGAAGACTTTGCCTTTAGAAATTCACTTAAACTTGTGACACATTTCCTGACTGTGCCGCTCAAGGAATGAAAGTTAGAATGGGGGGCTATAGGGGTATTCCAGACCAGCACTCAGGTCTTTCTCTCCAACCATCCATCAACAACTGTGTAGTCAACCCAAATACATTAAGAGGGGGATTTACCTAAACTCTGTTTTTTATTTGTTTGAAACCATGAGAAAAACTCATTTCCCCAAATGGTCATTCATCAAAAGATCTCAACATGAATGAAAAAAAGTCACTTAAAAGTTGCCAAAACCACAAATGTTTTCAACAATGACTTTTCCATATTTTTGCCCAAAAGCCAGCATGAAAAACCCCAAAACCTCTAAAATCATGAAGTAAAGAAAGATCTTCCAACTGCCAGAGGGACCATCTGTCATTGACTTCTACATGATCTCAACAGATTTTGGCGTATTTTTGGATTTGGAAATATCACAGTTTTTGGTGGCAAAAAACAGGACCGGAAAAAGTTGCAGTTTATTAAATGCCCCTCAAGTGCTTTCAACCCACTACAACCCATATAATACTAAAGTTCTAACATCTGGTTATTAATAATGAAGTAGAAAACATCTTCACTGGGTCTTTATCAGGACAGGAAATGGGACCCTGAGGTCCATCGTTCATCTTTCCAAAAGCTTTTTTACCTTAAGAGTTCCCAGCCACCCCAACCTTTCCCACCCAACAAAGTCGGACTGGGGGGTGCAAGGCCCACTGGGACTTCCACCCCAGGGACCCCACACCTCGCAAGGTTCCACGCCAGCAGCATTCCCCACAGGGGCCCCCATCATGCCCCCCTAACCCCCGCAGGGGCCCCGACCCAACATCCTCCCCTAAACACGTGTAAGTGAAACGCATCAGATGAGAGCACAATTGTGGCCGGGGGACCAGTAAAAGGGATTGGGTCTGGGCCGCCAGGGCCCATCGGGTTTTTTTTCGGCATCCCGGTGGCCCAGTCCGACCCTGCCACCCAACACCAGATGTAACTTCACACATTTAGAATCACAATGCCATCACAAACACACAAGTTATTTCATTTTCTTTACAGGTTTGTACTGGTCAAAGTACCGATGGGCTATTGCTCCAGTAAGACCCAACCACAGACAATTCCTACCAACTGTTTCAATTTCCACCAAATGACTTTGTAACACCTATAACATTTATTATGCACCCAAATGGTTAAAATTCGCCAACTAAAACTTCACAAGATCATGTAGAAGTCAATAGCAGATGTCCCTTCCATTTCCTGAAAGATCCGCTAATGCTGATTTTTGTGGGACAATTCGAGAAATTCAAGTTTTCTGGGCAACAATTTGAAAAAGTCGCATTTTCTGCAACTTTTTCCCACGCAGACTTTTTCCGTTTGGATTGAAGTAAATGTTAGACATTCTTGGAAATGAGTTCAGTCAAATTTTTAAAAATAAAAAAATGAGAAATGTTTGAGTAAACGTGCTCCTAGTTCTTAAGTGAGCCTAAGGGGGCGATCTATCAACAGTCGAGTTTGATTTTTTTTTTTTGCATATCGAATGGTCGCTTATTTATTAATAAGTAGTGATGGGCGAAATGTTTTGCCAGGCATGAATTTCGCGTTTCGCCATTGGCAGATTGTTTCGCAAAAGGAATGAAAAAATTTGCCAAAGAATAGCCGCGTGCCACAAAAGAATAGCCGGGCGACAAAACAATAGCCGTGGGCGACAAAAGAATAGCCACGAGCGACAAAAGAATAGCCACGAGCGACAAAAGAATAGCAGGGTGACAAAACAATAGCCGCGAGCGACAAAAGAATAGCCGCGTGCCACAAAAGAATAGCCGCGTGCCACAAAAGAATAGCCGGGTGACAAAACAATAGCCGCGGGCGTCAAAAGAATAGCCACGAGCGACAAAAGAATAGCCATGGGCGACAAAAGAATAGCCACTAGCGACAAAACAATAGCCGTGGGCGACAGAAGAATAGCCACGAGCGACAAAAGAATAGCCACGGGCGACAAAAGAATAGCCACGGGCGACAAAAGATTTGCAGGGCGACAAAACAATAGCCGCGGGCGACAATTTTTTTTGACACGAGACATTTTCACCGGTTTCGCCAATTCGCAAATCTTTTGAAAGGTTTGCGAATTTTCCGGAGAACCGAACCGGGACAGATTCGCTCATCTCTATTAATAATGAAAACTCATTTGAATAAACAAACTTGAATACCTTGAATTTTTGGAGTCTACAAACTCAAAAAATTCAAAAATTTGAGTTTGAGAATACGGCCTGACTTTGCCTAGGAAAACTCCCATTGACTTCTATAGAAACCCGCAAGCTTTTGGATGGTGAAATTATACATTTGAGTTTTCGAGTTTATTGCACTTAAATAAATACTAAAATACCGGACATTCGAGTTTTTGAAACACTAATTCGAATTCAAATTTTTGAAAAACTTTAATCTTGACAAAAAAATGGAATAGTTTCATAAATACTTCCTTTTGGGTCTGGAGGTCCATTAATTAATAGAAGAATAGAAATCTGGGCTGGAACTCTACTAGTTAAACTGGTTTAAATTCACATTAAATCATTTGGGAATTTTTTGGGATTTACAAAGAACTTTTTTCTTTTTTAAATTTGAAAATGATTTTTTTTTTCCCTTAGCGCACGTTTCCCCATTCGCTGCTGGAATTAGTGGAGTCTTTGACCATCTCCCATGTACTTGTATCATTAGGAGTATTTGCCCGTAGAGCGGATTGTGATTATGGCTTCGCCACTTTACCTCTTTAGATGCCTCCAGAAGTGAGCAGTAAGCACAATAGGAATAACAAAGCCGGCGGAACTTTGCTGATCCCATCAGAATCGTCCAGGTTGCAGTTTCCAAGCCAGAACTAATTGACAATTTATGGGATAATCTGCCTGCGCGGCATGTTATGAATCTAATGATATTTTATGTTCATAGCAGACATTTCTGTCAAACAAGTTAATGATGTGGAAAAAGCGTGAATCTCAACTTGTTCCTACAGGAGAGAGAGACATCCATCTTGGTGCCTGACCTGCCCGCTCAAGGTGGTAATAACGGGGTATTTAATTGAGATATTATACGTTTGTAATGGGCTGGAGGCATTCGATGTATAGAATTGTAATAGAGGGTTGGGAATGGATATTGGCATCATTTAAGATGAGGCATATTCAGTGTTGGACTGGCCAACCAGGATTCAGGTATAGGGCACGTTATCCAGAATGCTTGGGACCAAGGGTATTCAGGATAAGGGGTCTTTCTGTAATTAGGATCTCTGTACCTTAAGTCTATTAAAAAAAATCAATAAACCATTAAATAAACCCAATAGGGCTGTTCTGCCCCAATAAGGGGTAATTATATCTTAGTTGGGATCAAGTACAGGTACTGTTTTATTATTACAGAGAAAAGGGAATCATTTAACCATGAAATAAACCCAATAGGGCTGTTCTGCCCCAATAAGGGGTAATTATATCTTAGTTGGGATCAAGTACAGGTACTGTTTTATTATTACAGAGAAAAGGGAATCATTTAACCATGAAATAAACCCAATAGGACTGTTCTGCCCCCAATAAGGGGTAATTATATCTTAGTTGGGATCAAGTACAGGTACTGTTTTATTATTACAGAGAAAAGGGAATCATTTAACCATTAAATAAACCCAATAGGGCTGTTCTGCCCCCAATAAGGGGTAATTATATCTTAGTTGGGATCAAGTACAGGTACTGTTTTATTATTACAGAGAAAAGGGAATCATTTAACCATTAAATAAACCCAATAGGGCTGTTCTGCCCCAATAAGGGGTAATTATATCTTAGTTGGGATCAAGTACAGGTACTGTCTTATTATTACAGAGAAAAGGGAATCATTTAACCATTAAATAAACCCAATAGGGCTGTTCTGCGCCCAATAAGGGGTAATTATATCTTAGTTGGGATCAAGTACAGGTACTGTTTTATTATTACAGAGAAAAGGGAATCATTTAACCATTAAATAAACCCAATAGGGCTGTTCTGCCCCAATAAGGGGTAATTATATCTTAGTTGGGATCAAGTACAGGTACTGTCTTATTATTACAGAGAAAAGGGAATCATTTAACCATTAAATAAACCCAATAGGGTTGTTCTGCCCCAATAAGGGGTAATTATATCTTAGTTGGGATCAAGTACAGGTACTGTTTTATTATTACAGAGAAAAGGGAATCATTTAACCATTAAATAAACCCAATAGGGCTGTTCTGCCCCAATAAGGGGTAATTATATCTTAGTTGGGATCAAGTACAGGTACTGTCTTATTATTACAGAGAAAAGGGAATCATTTAACCATTAAATAAACCCAATAGGGCTGTTCTGCCCCAATAAGGGGTAATTATATCTTAGTTGGGATCAAGTACAGGTACTGTTTTATTATTACAGAGAAAAGGGAATCATTTAACCATGAAATAAACCCAATAGGACTGTTCTGCCCCCAATAAGGGGTAATTATATCTTAGTTGGGATCAAGTACAGGTACTGTTTTATTATTACAGAGAAAAGGGAATCATTTAACCATTAAATAAACCCAATAGGGCTGTTCTGCCCCAATAAGGGGTAATTATATCTTAGTTGGGATCAAGTACAGGTACTGTTTTATTATTACAGAGAAAAGGGAATCATTTAACCATTAAATAAACCCAATAGGGCTGTTCTGCCCCCAATAAGGGGTAATTATATCTTAGTTGGGATCAAGTACAGGTACTGTTTTATTATTACAGAGAAAAAGGAAATCAGTTTTAAAATTCTGAATTATTTGATTAAAATTGAGTCTATGGGAGACAGGCTTTCCGTAATTCAGAGCTTTCTGGATAACAGGTTTCCAGATAAGGGATCCCATACCTGTATCAGGGAAATCTCCTGGTGGGCCCAGGTGTCAGTGGGCCCTCCTGCCCTTTACCAAATGGCCTGCTATATGGGCATTCCCTATTTCTAAATGGGAATGAAGAGGAGAAATAGATGGAAGAATAGATGCTAGTGTGTAAATAAAAGAGACTGGGAGAATAAAGAGGTTGGGTGAGGAAAGGAGGAAAAATAGTTTGGAGTGGGGGCCTAGGGTATAAGGTTTTCTGGTGGCCCCTGGGGTCCCAGTCCGACACTGGGCATATTGCTCAAGAATGGTCTCACACTCATTATTGGTTACTAGTGAGGGGCGAATCTGTCCCATTCAGGGCCGGGCCAAACACGATGCATGCCCAAGGCATATCCCCCCCGCCCTGGATCGCCCCAACCCCCACCCCCTGCAGCGAGGTGAGGAGCAGAAAGTAGGGGGGGCTGATGCGATGCACGATTTTTACAAATGGGGAGCACATCGCTTTGCTGCCCGGAGCTAGGGGGAGGCAGAGAGCTGAGGAGGTATGTGCCTAGCGCCCCCTACTCTGCCTACCCCTAGTTCCGGCCCTGGTCCCATTTCTCTTCACCCAAAAATGTGCAAAATGGCAGCAATTTGCAATTCATATTGGAGCCAATTGGAGTCAATTGGGTGGGGCCTGTAACAAGTATATGAGATGTTGCTCATATCTAGGTGTTCTTTGCCTTAGTATCATGTGACGCATGCATAAAGCATGATGGGTAAAGTGGGTGGGGCCTGTAACGTGTATATGAGATGTTGCTCATATCTAGGTGTTCTTTGCCTTAGTATCATGTGACGCATGCATAAAGCATGATGGGTAAAGTGGGTGGGGCCTGTAACGTGTATATGAGATGTTGCTCATATCTAGGTGTTCTTTGCCTTAGTATCATGTGACGCAGTGGCGTAGCGAGGGGGGTGCCGAGGGGGCCATGGCCCCGGGCGGCGTATCAGAAGGGGCGGCGGCGGCTCCTTCTCTCTTACAGGCAACAGGCGCTTTTATAAGGTTGCGTATGACGTCACACGTCAGCGACGAGGCGCAACCTTATAGAAGCGCCTGTTGCCTGTAAGAGAGAAGGAGCCACCGCCGATGGTCTGTTGGGGGTATGTACTATGGGGGAAATTGGGGGCACTGTGTGGGGGCTACTGTCTATGGGGAAATTGGGGCACTTTCCATGGGGGGGGGCCAGGTCTTTGTGGGGTATTGTGTATGGGGGCACTTCCTATTGGGGGCACTGTGTATGGGGCAATTGGGGCTCTGTGTATGAGGGCACTTTCTATTGGGGGGCAAGGTCTTTGGGGGGTATTGTCTATGGGGACACTGTGTATGGGGCAATTGGGGCACTGTGTATGGGGGCACTTCCTATTGGGGGCACTTTGTATGGGGCAATTGGGGGCACTGTTTATGGGGGCACTGCGTATGGGGGCACTTTTTATTGGGGGAACTGTGTATGGGGCAATTGGGGCACTGTGTATGGGGGCACTTTCTGTGAGGGGGGCAAGGTCTTTGGGGGGTACTGTCTATGGGGGAACTGTGTATGGGGAAATTGGGGCACTGTGTATGGGGGCACTTCCTATTGGGGGCACTGTCTAAGGGCAATTGGGGGCACTGTGTGGAGGGGGCTGTCTATGGGGACACTGTGTATGGGGCAATTGGGGGCACTGTGTGGAGGGGGCTGTCTATGGGGACACTGTCTATGGGGAAATTGGGGCACTTTCTATGGGCAATTGGAGGCAATGTGTGTGTGGGGCACTGTGTATGGGGCAATTGGGGGCACTGTGTATGGGGGTACTGTCTAAGGGGCAGTTGTATGGGGGGACCGTGGCCAGAATAGCGTTAGGGGGGCCTGGCCAGCATAGTGTTAGGGGGCACTGTGGTAGGGTGACCCTAATACTTTTTATGTCTGTGTGTCCTGTACTGATGGGAGGGGCCCCGTGATTTCTGATGGCGGCCCTGCCACCATGGGCAGCCACGGACGCACAGCTGAATCCACTTTTGACAATTATGACATGCGCACCGCATTTCAAATTCAATCAAAAAAAAAAAAAAAATTTAATGCTGCTTTTTTTATTTTGTCTATTATTTTTAAGAATAACTAAATAGAGGGGCGGCAAATTTCCGGTCGGCCCCAGGCGACGAAAGCCCACGCTACGCCACTGATGTGACGCATGCATAAAGCATGATGGGTAAAGTGGGTGGGGCCTGTAACGTGTATATGAGATGTTGCTCATATCTAGGTGTTCATTGCCTTAGTATCATGTGACGCATACATAAAGCATGATGGGTAAAGTGGGTGGGGCGTTTCGCCTTCTCTGTCAAATGACATGTAACTGGGCAGAAAGTATAATGTCAGTATTGTGTAACTGTATTCTCATTCCCATTCTGCATGTCAGAACCCCCCCGGCTCCTTCTATAGAGGGGACGCTTTCCCATTTAGGGGTCCCGGGCAGCCAACCTGTCATTGGTTCCGTGCCGGGCAATTGGCGCATCTTCTCTTTCGAATGCATTTCTCTGACTCACGGTAGCGCGGCGTCGCTTTCCCTTCACACCATTAATACCTTCAGTTTTACAGACGGTGCAATTACCCGAGCGCAACACAGAGCGCCGGACCCACCGGAAAGAAAACACCAATTTATTATATTGCACAAAAGCTTCTGTCAATTGGAGTGAAAAACAAAAATAAGGGGGTTTTTCTTTCCCTTTCAAGTTGTTTCATGTTATTAAATGGGATCTGTTTGTGCAACTAGAAAAGCTAAAGATATACTGTATATATATATTTATTTCTTTTTATCCAGGGAACAAACACAAAACAGGACAATTATCCCGAATAAATACAAGCGACTATCCCAGCCTGAACCCATTGTGACATCAGTAAGTGAACACTGATAACAATTCATCACATGAAACAAAGCAGCCGTATCCCTATACTGTATGTATATTGCTATAATCTGCAATTGGGCCATTTTCCTATGGGCCAAACTGGAAATTATACACCTATAAATCATATGGTCTGGTGTCGGAACACACCAGTCCGGGGGTCATTTATCACTGGGCAAATTTGCTCCAGGGCAGTAACCCATGGCAACTAGTGATGAGCGAATTTTTTCGCCAGGCATGGATTCGCAGAGAATTTCCACATTCCACCATTGGTGAAATGTCCGTGAAAATTCGCTGCGGAAAAATGCGTCGCGCGTCAAAAAATTTAGTTGAGCGTCAAATTGGGCACGGTCGCGTCAAAAAAGTGTGGGCGACAAAAAAAAGACACGGGCGACCAAAAAAGCCACGGGCGACAAAAAAATTCACGCGGCAAATGTGTTTCGCAAATTTTTCGGCGTTTCGCTAATTTTCTTGCCGTGAAAATTTTTCAGGAATTTTATGGTGAAGCGAAACGGGACAGATGCGCTCATCACTAATGGCAACCAGTTAATGGGTTAACTGCCTATGGGCAAATTTGCCCGCCATTGATAAATAAGCCCCAACAAGAGACATTCCTGCTAATCATGGTGTCCCACTACTTTCTTACTGTCTTCCAGAGTTGGACTGGGGGGGTGCAGGGCCCACCAGGGCTTCTGCCTCAGGGGCCCCTGCACCCCTCTATGGTCCCTGCCACCTTCACACATATCCCCCTCCCCCGCAAGAGCCCCCAACACCCTCCGGGGAGGGAGACCGGGAGACTGCGGTAGCACCTTGGGGGGTTCAGACCTGGCCGCCGAGGCCCACTAGGGCCAGGGCCCACTGGGTTTATTCTTTTTTACACCCATGACAATGGCGCATGCCATTTTAGGTGTTTCGCTAATTTTTCCGCCAAAGCAAAATGGCTCAGATGACTAGTTAAAACCCCGAAATGGTTGGTCTTCCGGCAAACACGAGGGAGCCAATCAGATTAAGGGAAAGGAGGTTCCATGTTACAATCATCAGAAATTATCGTATCTAATCCGAATTTTTCCCATTTCGGGATTCGAACTCGTACTTGTCATATTTTGCATTGAACATATTGCACTATTAGTTTTATTTTATCTTTCATGCGCTTCCTATATATTTATTTTGGATTCGTCTTGGGGACTTATCGAAGTGGACTTTTCATGGAAGCTGCAAGCAATTTTCAACACATCACAAAGAAGCGTTCATCAAAAGACTCGTTTAGCGCTGAGTATTATTGTCCCACAGACTGCCTATGATTAAGAGTGGGTATGCACGAAACGCGTCAGGCGTTGTGGAGTTTTATCCATTTTCTGGCTGACCATGGTGCTTTACGAGCCGTTTTCTTCAGAGACCACAGTGTGACTGAGTGACATCGAACGTGAAGGCTCTTAGCGCCTAAAGGGTCGGTCCCGGGGCCCCTCGCTCCGTCCCGACCCGCCGTACCCATAGCCCAGTGCTGTCACCACGCACCATGTTCCCTCCTTTGTTACGTTCTTTGTGATGGAAATGGGAATATGTCAAGTATTTAAATTCACAGATCGGATTAGGGTGGCAGGCTTGTAAGCGGAAGAGAAAATTGCACAAAATTAATCAAATCCCTGACAGGCATAAAATACCAATGAGAGCAGCATATTGTAGAATAAATTCATTCAGAAGCCGCGAATGCTGAAGCGCTGCTAAATCTGCATGAAATAGGCGTGGGATAACGCCGGGCGATTAAGCCGACCCATTTACTGCACTGCAGAAGGTAAAATAAAATACATTAAATATATGACATTATTCATTTTTTATTTTTTTTTTTCTTCTGAACCTCGGAGCATGGAGAGCGTTGCGCTAAAATGACAGTCTATGTGTATATTGTATTCCGTGAGCGTCTCCCTATACTAAGCACGCCGGTAGTTTGTGTTTATATTCCGGATCTGTCGGACAAGGAACAGATTGTATCTGCATCTAAATGAGCAACGCGTGAAAGCAGCGAGTATTGAAGCTTCTGAAGGTACAGAGAAAGCAACACCTGGATGTCCCCGGGCTACGGGAACCCTGCCAAACGCCAGTTGGAAGCCACACTGGGGACAGTAGGCAGGTAGGGGGTCAGCTGCTAAACCTGTAGTTGGGGGCGCTCTAGGCAGAAGCCAAAGCCTCTCTTATCAGTTAGAATGAGGCCCCAGAGAGCAGGATAGAATGGACAAATTTTGGGGGAAAAAAAATTGCAAAATAGTGAAAAAATTAGCGAAACACAGGTTTTTTTTGGTACTCGCAACTTTTTTGGCACTACCGCAATAGTTGCACGAAACAATGCGCCAATGGTGAAATGCAGAATTTTGCTGCAACTCCATGCCTGGCGACAAAATGTGCACTATAAGGCAGCGTATTAACAGGGCCGGAACTTGGGGTAGGCAGTAGAGGCAACTGCCTAGGGCGCAACAATTGGGGGAACCTCTCCTGCCTAGCCCACGCTCCCTTCTCATAGCCCCTGCCGGCTGTCATTACGGAGGGGAAATCATATGATGCCGGGGAGCCTGGGGTTGGCCATCTCAGTAGTTGTCTGGCAGGGAAGAACAGAAAAGACAGTAGTAGTAAGATTTTGTGGAGCTCAATGCAGTTGGTTAGAGCTTGCGGTAGGGTAGGGAGTCGAGCAGTTGAGGCTCCAACGTGGAGAAAGTGAGGGACCAGTTTCCCGGTGGTACTCGCCCAGTTAGGGGCCCAGAGAAACAGGGATTAGGGTACGTACAGCCTAGTCTGCCTATACATGAGGCTACCTCCTATACTGAAAGTCTGCACAGAGTTGTGGCATCCCTGAACTGTGAGAGAAGGGCCAGGGAAGTAGGTAGAGGCTGGGGCTCAGCGGCCTGGGAACTCTAGCAGTAAGTGTGGGCCTTCAGTTTATTCAAAATGTACTGCAGGACCCTAGTTACCCAATATTGGGGCCAAGGAGTGAAACAAGCTGGGAGCTGTAGCTCAGCAACAACATGGTTGTATTCTTAAAGCAGCATTGATTGATATAAACACTTCATCAGCTCTAGAGAGCCTAATTAAAATGCAACAGAATCCTCCAATGAGCTGTGTAAATCTGCCTCCATGTTCGTTGCTCCTAAAACTGGAGCTGGAAACGTTGAACCTCGTTTTCTATCAGAGAACCTTTTAAACAGTTAGTCCTCCCATCTGATGTTTGATTCCAATGCCAAATCATGGGGGGGGGGAGGGGGCCAACAATCTCCCTATGTAAAATAACGGCAAGATGAATGACATGCTAGGAAGCTGCATTCTATTGGCCAATTCTCTTGCATCTGTAAATACACCCGTAAATATGGAAACTTTGAACCTCGTTTTCTATCACAGAACCTATTAAACAGTCTGTCCCCCCACCTGAGGTTTGATTCCAATGCAAAATCATGAGGGGGGGGTACAACAATCTCCCTATGTAAAATAACGGCAAGATGAATGACATGCTAGGAAGCTGCATTCTATTGGCCAATTCTCTTGCATCTGTAAATACACCCGTAAATATGGAAACTTTGAACCTCGTTTTCTATCACAGAATTTTTATACAGTCTGTCCCCCCACCTGAGGTTTGATTCCAATGCCATATCATGGGGGGGGGGGGGCACAACAATCTCCCTATGTCAAATAACGGCCTGGTGTATAGGTAGCCGGGTGCATAGGTAGCCTGGTGCATAGGTAGCTCGGTGCATAGGTAGCCCGGTGCATAGGTAGCCCGGTGCATAGGTATGATTTGGCATTGGAAACATGCTAGGAAGCCGCATTCCATTGGCCAATCCTCTTGCATCTGTAAATACAATCTTGACCAACTACTAAAGGGGGCAGTGGGACTGTTGTATGGAGGGTTTAGTTTCCCTTTAACATTCACAGGTCACACTGCATCTAATCATCCACTCCGCAGTATGGTGGTACCGAATGGCTCCCTAGTAACGCTCAAATGAGGATCCGCGGCGTGAGTGCGCTGGATAAATAGCCCTCGCCGTACCGCGCATTTTAATATCTGATTAAAACAACAAAAAGCAAACAAGAACTTATTGCAGAGAGATATTCCCGGCGGCCCGGGATCACTCCTTCATAAAGATAATTTCCGAGCGCCGGCGGGGAGCGGCGAATTCTAAGAGTACGTGAACCTGTTCTAAACTTTCGTCTCGTTTATTGCGGCATAAAAGCAAATACAGAAGCGATGAGCGAAGGGGATGTTTACTAGCCCCCCGCCGCTTCATTTGGAGCCTTCCTTCTCGCTCTTTATTGCCAGGGAACGGCAGAACCGGCACAATGAGAGACTAAGCGCAACTCTGCTTGGGTTCATTGTCGGAGAAGGGGAGAAAGAAAAAAACAAAAAAAAAAGCCATTATTCACAATATCGGCTGGAAATGTTTCTGCAGCCGCGTAAATGGGGCGTCCTGAGCGCGCCGCGCCATCCATTCGCCGTTATTAAGGCAAATCTCCAGTGGAAATTGCTGCGTTTTTCAATAAGATTTAATGTCTGACTACATAAAGATTAGATCTATTAAATTTTATTAAAACGATCATCTTTCAATCCGAATGGAGAATTGTTTCGCTCTCATTGGCCGGGGGGGGGTGTTGGTTGGCGAGAAGTTTGCAACTCCCCGCCGCAGCGCTCCTCGGGGGCCCGATCATTAATTCATTCTTCATCAAACATCATTTTTACATTAAATAATAAAGTGTAATTTTTATTTCTACGACTCGTCCCCTAATCAAGCGCCGCCATCATCATTACAATTGCGGTTTATTAAATGTAAATTGTTTCATTTGAAAGTTGTTTTGTTTTTATTTTTATTTTTCAAATGTCTTTTTCACTGACGCAGTGATGTCATCTGTAAATTCTATTAAATGTAAAGCCCAACATTGAAGGGAAGATGATTTTCTTAAAGCGATACTGACGCGATACTTACACGATACTGATGCGTTCCTATGAAAATCCGTAACGCAAAATGAACCGGGCGTGACTGAAACAACTACAGAAAGGGTTGGCACCTCTCCTTCCCGGGAACTCTGGGAACAGCGCCGGATTTCTTCTGGGGCCGCCCCCCTTCGGTACCCCGCCTTCCCCCCGCCACCACGTGAATGCATATGCATGAACACCCCCGCGCCGCACGAACGCGGAGCAGTGGGGAGAGGTCCCCATTGCTCCGTATGGGAGCAAAATTTGAAAATTTGCCTGCGGTGGGGCGGCCACCCTAGGCCTCGCCACAAATCCGGGCCTGTCTGGGCAGGGAGGCGGGGCATGATGTCAGTGGGCGGGACAGTGATGTCACAGAGGCATGCTGCGTCATCAGGGTGGTGGGGCTATGATCCACAATGATCCGCGGCAATCAGCAATTGGCTAATCAGCCTATAAGTCTTCGAGAATACTGCCTGGTTATTCCAAATTCTGGAAACCATGTAAGGGGGTGGAAAAGAGTGTTAGTATAATTATAGGGTAATTTCTAGCTGTGGCCACAAGGTGGAGCTAGTGGGTCATGTAAAAAGGTTCTAGTTGTAATTACAATATAGGGGCCTCTAGAGGGAGCTAGAGGGAGTTAGTGAGTGTTGGGAAAGTCCCAGAAGGAGGAGTTGAAAAGGGTATAAAAGGAGGGGAGTGACAGAGCAAGGAGAATGTGTCATTGGAAACAGGCACATGCAGGAAGTCATCTGATCGGCAGAAGGGACTGAAACAGGAAGAGGTAGGCAAACTAGCTAGTGAGGGCCTAGCTTGTGTTATAGCACACTGTAATGGTGTGAGGAAGCCCAGGTTAGTGAGAATGGGCAGCTAAAAAGCCCCACCAAGGAGTGAGTGGGAGTAGCTTCCCAGCGGGTACCCCGCCAGTCAGGGTTGAAGTGGATAGTGAGGGTGTAGGAAGGCCTTCTGGGATTCGGCAAGTAGTGGCGAACAGTGTTGGACTTCCACTGCAGAGCACCTGGCGAGGCTGGTGTTTTGGGCTAAGCCCTATAAAGGGGGGAGTGCTGACTGGACCCCTAGGAAGGCACTGGAGGCTGATGGTGATAGTGGAAGGAAACACTGGAGGGAACAGGAAGTGAACTTGCATGGGGAAAAGATTTTGCAACCTGACTGTTACACTAATCTGGCATGGGTAACTGTAAACTGTATCCTGTTGTGTTATGATCTGTGTGCCTGTGGTTGAAGAACAAGGGCTCTATTAGTGTGCACTTGGTGAAGAAAGAAATAAAGTGTTGATTGTTACAACTCCCAGCACCCTTTGTGTTTCCTGGTGTAGGTGACGTGATTAAAGGTTAATTACTGCTTACAACCAGGTAGGCAGTTTTGACTGTACCCATCCCAGCGATACTTACCAAGCCCAACACCCCCACATGGCTAAAGGCTCTTCTGTAGTTAGGGTTGCCACCTTCCCGAACAACCTGGATTTTGATAGGGCTCCCCAGGAAGGTGGCAACCCAACTACAGAAGAGCCTTTAGCCATGTGGGGGTGTTGGGCTTGGTAAGTATCGCTGGGCTGGGGGCAGCTTTGGGATACTTTTGGCCCATTACTAATACTGACACGTTCCTATGGTTCCCAGGCAGTTGCACATTCATTCGTTATAAGAGAGAGGATGTTGAACCTTTGCTTAATTCAGCCACCCATCCATTTGGGCAACATGGGACAATCCAGTCATCTGACCCAAGGCCAACAATTGGACCACACTGTGGGCTTATGGAAACCCTTCAAGAAAAGAACAACATTAATGAGCCAGTGAGGTGTAGTCCTGCACTGGTCCACCCTGGTCCTAGGGTTGCCACCTGTCTGGTTTTGACTAAGACAGGCTGTCCAGGTCAAAACCTTCCACCCAGTTTATAACATTCTGAAGACCTGGCAGAAATCCTCTGAATTGCGTCCGGCAGACACAATAACCCTATCCCTGATGCCATCACACAACCAGAAAGTGTCATCACGTAATGATGACACGTTTGTGATGATGTCATCGACATGCGTCCCTTTACCCGGGTTTAAAAGGTGGCAACCTGCAACCCGACATACCCCCACCACCCATTATGAACCCCCTACCCAGCCACCTGACCCTGAGCCCAAAATCTGACGGCTGTGGAATCACAAGGGCCAAATAATGCATGTGATTTCGGTTGAATGATATGTCTACTTTCATGGAAGCCAGCGGCCATTTTTAACAGGAGCTGTCTGGTATTTATTTGTATCTTATAGATAAATTTTACATCCCACCCTTATACAGAGGTGCTAATAACAAACTCAGACTGTCACATGTCTAGGAGGCAGTCGTAAGAAATCAAAAAGCAAACAATTTAATCATACAGACACCATGCAACACCAGTGTCAGATTGTGGTGTCCGGGGCCCCCCCACCCTAGTTTGGAGCTACTACACCCCCTTCCTCCTCACCATGTTCCGCACTTCTTCTTGGGGGCATGATGGGTGGGGGACAGATTGGGGTGTCCAGGGCCCCCCACCCTAGTTTGGAGCTACTACACCCCCTTCCTCCTCACCATGTTCCGCACTTCTTCTTGGGGGCATGATGGGTGGGGGACAGATTGGGGTGTCCAGGGCCCCCACCCTAGTTTGGAGTGACTACACCCCCTTCCTCCCCACCATGTTCCGCACTTCTTCTTGTGGCCATGATGGGTGGGGGAGCGCTGCCGCCACAGTTATCAGCACGGGGGGGGCCAGTCCGACCCTATTGGACACTCCTTTCACAAAGATACCTTTTCCCAGTAGCACAGAGACCTCACCTTAAAAATGTCCAAATTCTCTCCCCGTAGGGTGACCCTGCGAGCAACATCCTATAAAGATGGAACAGAATTGAGTTTTAGAGCTAAACTTGAAAAGACCTGAGCTAATGGCACGGATAAAAAATGACTTTGCTCCTCCGCTCCATCCCCAGCGCTTGCTTTTAATATATCTACCAAATTGCATTACAATTGGAAATGTTCTTTTCCTGTAAATGCTGTTTGTATATTGTAACCTCTGCCAAACAAACTTATTGTTTTCGCTTCTTCTTCTTCTGGGGACGACTTTGAGTGTTCTGGTTGGAGGGCAATAGACATCGCCTAGTTTTTATTCCTTGGTCTGTATAGCAGCCACCCCCATGATATAACTAGTCCGTAGCTTGTGTTACACACATTTGTGTTTATTTCTGCCTGGAAACAATGTATATTATAGTAATTATCAGACTTTATCAGTAGTGAAGAGTGAATCTGTCCCGTTTCACTTCGCCGAAAAATTTGCGAACCTTTCAGAAGATTCACGAAACGGCGAAAATGGCAGAAAAAAATAGTAACTTGCGACTATTCTTTGGATGCGCAACTATTCTTGCAACAATTTTTGGATGCGCGACTATTCTTGCGACAATTTTTGGATGCGCGACTATTCTTGCGACAATTTTTGGATGCGCAACTATTCTTGTGACAATTTTTGGATGCGCGACTATTCTTGCAACAATTTTTGGATGCGCAACTATTCTTTTGACACCCGCAACTATTCTTGCGACAATTTTTGGATGCGCGACTATTCTTGCGACAATTTTTGGATGCGCGACTATTCTTGCAACAATTTTTGGATGCGCGACTATTCTTGCGACAATTTTTGGATGCGCAACTATTCTTGCGACAATTTTTGGATGCGCAACTATTCTTGTGACAATTTTTGGATGCACAACTATTCTTTTGACACCCGCGACTATTCTTGCGACAATTTTTGATGCATGACTAAACTTTTGATGCCAAAAGTTGATGCACAACTATTCTTGCGACAATTTTTGGATGCGCAACTATTCTTTTGACACCCGCGACTATTCTTGCAACAATTTTTGATGCGTGACTAAACTTTTGACGCCAGCGACTATTCTTGCAACAATTTTTGGATGCGCAACTATTCTTTTGACACCCGCGACTATTCTTGCGACAATTTTTGATGCGTGACTAAACTTTTGACGCCAGCGACTATTCTTGCGACAATTTTTGGATGCGCAACTATTCTTTTGATGCCAGTGACTATTCTTGTGACAATTTTTTTGACATGCAACTAATCTTTTGACACCCGCAACTATTCTTGCGATAATTTTTGACGTGCGACTAAACTTTTGACGCCAGCCACTATTCTTGCAATGATTTTTGGACGCACGACTATTCTCGCAACAATTTTTGGACGCGCGGTGAATTTTTCCACAGTGAATTTTTTCACCCGTTTCGCGAAACAATCCGCCAATGGCGAAACGCGGAAATTCGCCGCAAATCCATGCCTGGCAAAACATTTCGCCCATCACTATTTATCAGTTCGAGCTCCCTTTGGAGTTCCATTCTTTGGCGAGGGTCTCCTTTGAAGGTCCAGTCATTGGTCAGAACATTGGAAAACATTGGCATGTTTGGCATTCGGCCATAATTCTAAGACTTTTTAGCACAGCAAAGAAATGTTCACCTGAAATATCAGCGTAACTTACCTTCCCGATGGGTTTCAGGTTCATATAGACATTCACTCAAGTCCAACACCTGCCTTCAGACCACCTGAGACAGTACTCCCCCCCAACTGCCTTAGACCACCTCAGTAGGGGGCACTTCTAAGTTTGGCTGCTAGTGATGAGTAAATTTTTTAGCCACTCATGGATTCACAGTGAAATTCTGCATTTCGTCATCGGCGAATTCTTTCGCAAAACTGCGGCCAAAAATTTGTTGCAAAAAAAATTCAGTGAGATAAAAAAAAGTCACCAAGGAAAATGTGACCGAGGCAAAAAAGTTCTTGCAAAAAAACACCCAATTTGACGCGGCTGCACCTATCTTGATGAGCCTGTGCCCAATGTGCCCAACTTTTTTTGACACACAACAAATTTTTCCACTTTTTGCAGAAGTTTCGCGAAACAATTTGCCAATGGCGAAATGCGGAAATTCGCTGTGAATCCATGCCTGCCGAAAAAATTTGCTCGCTACTCATCACTGTTGGCCAGCTCTAGTATGTGGGTTAATGAAATAGTGTAGCGTTACTTGAATATTCCCTCCTCCTTGTTGAGGAGCATGGATTCTCATTGTCTTGTATTTCAAGCTTGCAAATTTATATTTATACAAAGAAAAAGGATTGAGATAAATAATGAACAGCACCACATTTGTATTGTGGAGAGTCCCATTAGATTTGTATGTAAAACAGCAAGAACCCTATAGGTTGAAGGTTGACCAATGGGTTTCAATGGTGCGCAATAGTGATGCGCGAAATGTTTCGCCAGGCATGGATTTGTGGCGAATTTCTGCATTTCGCCATTGGCGGATTGTTTCGTGAAACAGATGAAAAAATTTGCTGCAGAAAAATTTGCCGCACGTCCAAAAATTGACGGCGGCGTCAAAAAAGAATAGTTGCGGGTGTCAAAAGAATAGCCGCGTGGCGAAAGAATAGCCATGCAACAAAATAATAGCCACGGGCGACAAAATAATAGCTGTGGGGCGACAAAATAATAGCCGCGGGCAACAAAATAATAGGCGAGCGACAAAATAATAGCTGTGGGCGACAAAATAATAGCCGAGCGACAAAATAATAGCCGTGGGCGACAAAATAATAGCCGAGCGACAAAATAATAGCCGTGGGCGACAAAATAATAGCCGTGGGCGACAAAATAATAGCCGAGCGACAAAATAATAGCCGCGCAATTGTCGCAGGTCGACAATTTTTTTTGCCCCACGACATTTTTGCCGTTTCGCAGATCTTTTGAAAGATTCGCAAATTTTTCGGCGAAGCTAAATGGAACAGATTCGCTCATCACTAGTGCTCATCCATGTAGTGCAAGGTTTTTATTAGGGATTCACCGGATTCAGGATTCGGTTCGTTATTCGGCTTTTTTGACAGGGTTCGGATTCGGCTGAATCCTAATTAGCATAAATTAGCATATGATAAGTAGGTTTCAGATTTGGTTCGGTACCCAAAAAACTGGCTTCGGTGCATCCCTAGTTTTTATGTTCAGCCTACGTGAAGACAGAGAAGCGGAGCGGCACTTTTCTTATCTTCCCAGCCTGTGAGATAATTATTATTGGGTTAGTTCCAGGAGCAACCACTAGGGGGGGGCAAGAAAATGCATTATAAACCAAGCAGTAGAACCCAACAGCGGCAGCAGCAGCGCCTCAATGCTAAGGAACAGTGTAAATGATATCAGTTCCGCAATAACAAACCCGCCTCGCTCCCTGACGGGTTCTCAGGAGGAAATAACATGCAAATAATATTCACTTACATCTATATTCTCTTTCTTTTTATCCAATATCCTACGCTCTTCATTTACCTGCTATTTATTCATCAGCCGCAAACCCGTAATCTCGTTGCACGCCAACCCACTTTATCAAGGAGCCAATCTGCATACATCAGCCTCCATCAGTTCCCGAGAAGGTTGCCGAGGAATTCCGATGAGTAGGGAGGTTTCGAGTGAGTCTTCTCACTGGGGATTCAATGACATTCAGGAAACAGCTCTGAGCCGCAGTGTTCAACGACTCAACCCTCTAAAGGGGACTAGACTCTCCGATGGAACTCTTAAGGTGCCCATACACGTTAAGATCCACTCACTTGGTGAGGTCACCCAAGTGAGCGGATCTTCTCCCAATATCCCCATCTACGGGTGGGCGATATCGAGTGAATTTAGGCTAATTTGGTTGTTTGGACCTGGGGCCAAACGATTGAATAACATCGCCGGTAATAGGCACAGTCGGTTCGGGGAGCGCATCAACGAGCCAATGAGGTCCCCGATCCGACTAAATTTTTTAACCTGCCCGATCGATATCTGCCCGATTTCAGGCCAGATATCGGTCGGGCAGGCCTGTCGTTAGTGCCCATACACGGGCCGATAAGCTGCTGGGTTGGTCTCAGGGACCAATATCGGCAGCTACAATCGGCCCGTGTATGGGGACCTTTACAGGTTGTAACGCCCATCAAACCAAACAAAATCAAGGGCGGCTATTCCTGCCATTCAGTTGCCATTGAAGATCAAAAACAGCCAAACAGTAGCCCATTTTAGTGATGAGCGAATCTGTCCCTTTTCGCTTCGCCATAAAACTTGCGAAACAGCAAAAAATTTGCGAAACGCATTTGTTGCAGGATTTTTTTGTCACCCGCGCTTTTCTGCAGCGACAGCGCCCAATTTGACGCGCAACAAAAAATTTCCGCCCAACAAAGTTTCGCAAAACAATTCGCCAATGGTGAAATGCGGAAATTCGCTGCGAATCCATGCCTGGTGAAAAGATTCGCTCATCACTAGCCCATTTGAATTGTACTCAACCTGCTAAACTGGAATTATGAGATTAGATATTACAATGTTAATGGGCTAAGGGAATGTGTTCCAAAAAAATATATTCCGTTATTTTGAGCTTTACTTGTCCTTTGAATATGAATCTCAAAAAGTATGATGCAATGATAAAAAATATGTTAACAGTGACACAAAAAAATTAATAATTTGATAAAATAAAAAAATGACATACATAAACATAATCAAATAAATGACAATAACATTCAATAAATTGTAAAAAATATAACAATTAGTAAATAAATATTAAAATAAGTACAGGTATGGGATCCCTTATCCGGAAACCCGTTATCCAGAAAGCTCCGAATTACGGAAAGCCCATCTCCCATAGACTCCATTTTAATCAAATAATTCACATTTTAAAAATTGATTTCCTTTTTCTCTGTAATAATAAAACAGTACCTGTACTTGATCCCAACTAAGATATAATTACCCCTTATTGGGGCAGAACAGCCCTATTGGGTTTATTTCATGGTTAAATGATTCCCTTTTCTCTGTAATAATAAAACAGTACCTGTACTTGATCCCAACTAAGATATAATTACCCCTTATTGGGGCAGAACAGCCCTATTGGGTTTATTTCATGGTTAAATGATTCCCTTTTCTCTGTAATAATAAAACAGTACCTGTACTTGATCCCAACTAAGATATAATTACCCCTTATTGGGGGCAGAACAGCCCTATTGGGTTTATTTAATGGTTAAATGATTCCCTTTTCTCTGTAATAATAAAACAGTACCTGTACTTGATCCCAACTAAGATATAATTACCCCTTATTGGGGGCAGAACCGCCCGATTGGGTTTATTTCATGGTTAAATGATTCCCTTTTCTCTGTAATAATAAAACAGTACCTGTACTTGATCCCAACTAAGATATAATTACCCCTTATTGGGGCAGAACCGCCCTATTGGGTTTATTTAATGGTTAAATGATTCCCTTTTCTCTGTAATAATAAAACAGTACCTGTACTTGATCCCAACTAAGATATAATTACCCCTTATTGGGGCAGAACAGCCCTATTGGGTTTATTTAATGGTTAAATGATTCCCTTTTCTCTGTAATAATAAAACAGTACCTGTACTTGATCCCAACTAAGATATAATTACCCCTTATTGGGGCAGAACAGCCCTATTGGGTTTATTTCATGGTTAAATGATTCCCTTTTCTCTGTAATAATAAAACAGTACCTGTACTTGATCCCAACTAAGATATAATTACCCCTTATTGGGGCAGAACAGCCCTATTGGGTTTATTTAATGGTTAAATGATTCCCTTTTCTCTGTAATAATAAAACAGTACCTGTACTTGATCCCAATTAAGATATAATTAATCCTTACTGGATGCAAAATAATCTTATTGAGTTTAATTAATGTTTTATTGATTTTTCAATAGACTTAAGGTATGGAGATCCAAATTACGGAAAGACCCCTTATCTGGAATACCCCTGGTCCCGAGCATTCTGGATAACAGGTCCTATACCTGTACAATAAAATTCATAAAAATAAATGAAATAAATCCATACATAGCAAAATAAAATTTTAAAAAAATGTATAAAAATTAATTTAAAAAAGTAATAATTAAATAAATAATAAAATACAATTCAATAAAATATCAATACAACAAAATAAATACATAAAAAATGCAATTAAAAATAGAAAAATAATACATGGAACACCCATTATGGTTTAAATATTCTGGTCTGGTCACATTATATAAGAAATGTGTAGAAGTGAAGAAAAAAATCCGGCATAAAGGAAACAGCATTATTTTTAACTATTTAATTTGCAATTCCTTGTCTTTGATTATAAAAAAACGATGATAAAAGTGATAAAAGTTATAAAAATATTTAGATAATTATTCAAATAATAAACAATTAATGATTAAATAAATAATAAAATAAAAAAATACAATAAAATAGATACAGAAAATAAAATTAAATTAAATAAAAATAAAAATAAGACATTTAATACATATATTGGTATAAATATTCAGGTTTGATCACATGATATCAGTAGAAGGAGAGAAACACTCGCAATAAATGCGCATAAGTGAAGCAAAAAAAAAAAATCCCCCAGAAGAGCAACATAATATCCGAATGCTCAGTCCTTCCAAGGCCCTGATAGAAACTGCTTTAAATGCATCAAATTTATAGCTTTTGTAATTGTAGAACAGCGCTTTAATCTGCGACGCTTTAGGGAGCAAAGTGACATTTATTTCATCTGGAGAGACTGCTCACGTACACCGACTTACTCGAGATTTATCTTTGAAGTTGGCTAATGTGCGGAAGAAAGTGAGTAGCGAGTATATTCTGTGGGCGGACGAGAGAAATTAACCCCATTAGGAAGAATACAAAGTCAGCAGCTGAACCAAAAACAGCTTGTAAATAAAAATAACGGATATGAAATATCGGCAAACTGTCCTAAATCTGCTTCATAAATTCCCGCCCTCTCGTTTTATTTAATATTAATTCAAATATCTGTGGCTGAAGTTAAATCCTCGGTTATTTCTGATTTGATTTTTTTTAAACATAGGGGGTTTAAAAGTCACTCACTTTCGACGTTACTGACTATTCGGGTGTTTTTGATCTAATTTCTATATATCGTCGGAGATTAATGAAAGGATCAGGAAGCCATCTTCTGGTTCTCTTGTGGTTGCTGCCATTTTGATGATATCCATGAGTTGATGTTTATAAAGGCTACAATGACAATCTTATACTTAAAAAATTCAGGTCATGCGCCTTCTTTCAATAGATTTAACCAGTGGTTCCCAAATGGAGCAGCTGGGATGGACTGGTGCCCCTAGGAGAGACCAGAATTGTGATTGGGGGCCCAACCTTAAAGCCAATTAGGGTAAGACTTGGAAAGTTCTTGTTTATATTCTTGGACGCCCAGCCTAAAGGCCAATGTGCAAAGATTAATGAAAGAATCACAAAACCATCATCTGGTTCTCTTGTGGTCTCTGCTATTTTGATGGTATCCATGAGTTGATGTTTATAAAGGTTTCCTCTGCTGGGTTGGTCTTCTAGGAATGCACCAAGGGCTTGACCGGCAATAACTGACCGGCCAGTTAGGGTAAGACTTGAGTCGATATCCATGAGTTGATGTTTATAAAGGTTTCCTCTGCTGGGTTGGTCTTCTAGGAATGCACCGAGGGCTTAACTGGCCAAAACAGTCAATTTACTGTTCAGCAGAAAAGTTGTATTCTTGCCTAGGATTTTAACTTAGTTTTTAGAAAGTAGCAGACAATGATTATCTGGTCGTGGCCTTTATCATCTGTTTCCCTAATCTGTTGTTACAAGTTGTCCTACAATGACAATCTTATACTAAAAAAATTCAGGTTGTGCTCCATCTTTCTATAGATTTAACCAGTGGTTCCAAAATGGAGGAGCTGGGATGAACTGGTGCCCATAGGAGAGACCAGAATTGTGATTAGGGGGCCCCAACCTGAAGGCCAATTAGGGTAAGACTTGGAAAAGAGTTTATGTTCTTTGTTATATTCTTGAAAGCCCAGCCTAAAGGCCAATGTGCAAAGATTAATGAAAGAATCACAAAACCATCATCTGGTTCTCTTGTGGTCTCTGCTATTTTGATGATATCAATGAGTTGATGTCTATAAAGACTGCCTCTGCTGGGTTGGTCTTCTAGAAATCCACTACGGGCTTGACTGGCCATAAAAGTCAATTTACTGTTCAGCAGAAAAGTTGTATTCTTGCCTAGGATTTTAACTTAGTTTTTAGAAAGTAGCAGACAATGATTATCTCAGAAGTTGGGTCCTGGCCTTTATCGTCTGTTTCCCTATGCTGTTGATACAAATTGTCCTACAAGGACAATCTTATACTAAAAAATTCAGGTTGTGCTCCATCTTTATATAGATTTAACCAGTGGTTCCCAAATGGAGGAGCTGGGATGGACTGGTGCCCCTAGGAGAGACCAGGATTGTGATTAGGGGTCCCCAACCTGAAGGCCAATTAGGATAAGACTTGGAAAATAATTTAAGTTCTTGTTTATATTCTTGGAAGCCCAGCCTAAAGGCCAATGTGCAATGATTAATGAAAGAATCACAAAACCATCATCTGGTTCTCGTGTGGTCTCCGCCATTTTGATGATATCCATGAGTTGATGTTTATAAAGGCTGCCTCTGCTGGGTCGGCCTTCTAGGAATGCACCAAGGGCTTGACTGGCAATAACTGACCGGCCAATTAGAGTATGACTTGAGTCGATATCCATGAGTTGATGTTTATAAAGGTTTCCTCTGCTGGGTTGGTCTTCTAGGAATGCACAGAGGGCTTGACTGGCCAGAAAAGTTGTAGTCTTGCCTAGGATTTTAACTGGAGCAGAAACTTTATCTAAATGTAGCTTTTAGAATATGGTAGACGTTCAGAAGTTGACATCTCAGAAGTTGGGTCCTGTTTCCCTATGCTGTTGATACAAGTTGTCCTACAATGACACTCTTATACTAAAAAAAAATCAGATTGTGCTCCATCTTTCTATAGATTTAACCAGTTCCCAAATGGAGGAGCTGGGATGGACTGGTGCCCCTAGGAGAGACCAGGATTGTAATTAGGGGGCCCCAACCTGAAGGCCAATATGGGTAAGACTTGGAAACAGAACACAGAGCACAGGTTGTGCTCCATCTTTCTATAGATTTAACCAGTGGTTCCCAAATGGAGAAGCTGGGATGGACTGGTGCCTCTAGGAGAGACCAGGATTGTAATTAGGGGGCCCCAACCTGAAGGCCAATATGGGTAAGACTTGGAAACAGAACACAGAGCACAGGTTGTGCTCCATCTTTCTATAGATTTAACCAGTGGTTTCCAAATGGAGGAGCTGGGATGGACTGGTGCCTCTAGGAGAGACCAGGATTGTAATTAGGGGGCCCCAACCTGAAGGCCAATATGGGTAAGACTTGGAAACAGAACACAGAGCACAGGTTGTGCTCCATCTTTCTATAGATTTAACCAGTGGTTCCCAAATGGAGGAGCTGGGATGGACTGGTGCCTCTAGGAGAGACCAGAATTGTGGGCAAACTATGGCCCGAGGGCCATGTTAGGCCTGTTCGGCTTTTTAATCTGGCCCGCCGACTCCACAAGTCTCATCACGCAAGACTTGGACTAACAAGCCGAGATGGCGTAACGCTGGCCGGCCCATCTGACAAACCCCCGGCCTGTCTGTTGGCCCCTGAGCTGAAAAGTTTGCCCACCCCTGGACCAAAGTTTCCAGTTCACGTTTATACAAAGCTTATCTGATACCTCCTCCAATCAGGTTGCAGAACACCAGCACCATTACCTGTATGATGGCGAGTACAGTAACCGTATGAATGAGGCTCCCAGTCAATAAAACCCACGTATTGCGCAGAGAATCCTCGCTCTCAGCCACTTGGCGACGGCTGAATAATTAACCCCGTAACACAAACAGGCTCCTAATTTTCTCATTAGACTTTCCTGATTGCTATTTTCCCCTCAGTCAGCAGCGCTGTCAGCTTTGCTCATGTTCACTATTGTGTCAGTGATAAAGGCGCAATTGGAACAATTCATTTCACGGTTATTACGGAAGCCATTGATTCCCGTTTGATCATCGCAGGGTTCTGGGGGCGCTCGGCACTAAGCGCTTGATAGAAATCTAAATCTCTTCTGCGGAAATCTCTGCCTCGGTAAGGGGGCCATTTCCCTGCCGCTACTCTGCTCTCCTTTACTGCCATCGAGAGTGAACCGTGCAGTAAGTAATTGTAATTAAAGAAACGAGCGGTTAATTAAATGGTTTGAGGAAATATTCCGTTCTGAATACCCAGAACCTGCTGTATGAAAGGCAATTACTTTGTGGTCCTTGTAGTCTTGGAGACAGGGATTCGCACTGAAATTCCATATTTCGCCATTGGTAGTGATGAGCGAATTTGTCCAGTTTCGCGTCCCCAAAAAATTCGCGAAACGGGAAGAAAATTCGCGAAGCAGCGAAAAATTCGCAAAATGCATTTGTCGTGCAATTTTTTTGATGCCCGCATCTTTTTTGTCGCCGCGGCTATTTTTTGTCACCCACGGCTATATATTTTGTCACGCGCATTTATGTTTCGTCACTGCGGCTATTTTTTTGTCACCCGCGGCAATTTTTTTTGTCACGCGCGGCTATTTTTTTGTTGCCCACATCTATTTTTTTATCGCCGCAGCTATTGTTTTGTCGCCGCAGCTATTTTTAGATGCAACCACGCCCATTTTGACGTGCAACAAAAAAAAAAGTCCATGCCAATCGCTGCAAATCCATGCCTGCCGAAAAAATTCGCTCATCACTAGCCATTGCCTAATTTTTCCGTAAAACTAAACTAAGAAAATTCGCAAAGAAAAAATTCCAGTTGACCTTAATGTATTTGGAGAAAAAAAAGGTTGCACGGTAGGTGTGACAACACCCATTGACTTTAATGCATTTGAATTGCACGAATTGGAAAAAAAGTCAATATTAGTGATGAGCGAATCTGTCCCGTTTCAATTCGCCGAAAAACTCACAAAATTGAAGAAAAATTCACTTAATGCAGGTACCTTTTTTGATGCAACTGCACCTTTTTTTTATGCACCGCAGCACAACGCGTGAAAATTTGGCAGGAATTTCACGAAACAATTCGTCAATGGCAAAATGCTGAATTTCTCTGCAAATTCATGGCTGCCCAAAAAATGTGCTCATCATTAGTAGTGATGAGCGAATCTGTTTTGCTTCGCCAGAAAATTCTAGAAACGGCTAAAAATTTGTGAAACGCATTTTTTTTGTCACCCACGTCTTTTTTGTCACCAACATCTATTTTTTGTCGCCTGTGCTTTTGTCGCCTTTTTTTTTTACGTGTCCGCGGCCAATCTGACCCGCGACAAATTTTTCCGCTGCTAATGTTCACAGAAGTTTCGTGAATCAATTCACCAATGGCAAAATGCGGAATCTCACTGCTAATTGGGAAATGGGACAGATTCACTCATCATTACTTTTAACCTCTCTAATAAACCAATCCAGGGAAGTTCTGAAACCCAGGAATTCTGCCGCCTTCTTTCCCTGCATAATGTGACGTGACGCAAAAAAGGCGAATCAGTGGGCCACAGTGCGTACGTGGTTCCTAAAAGTGATGGATGTTGTCGAAAGGCGAATCACGTCAATTCCAATATGGCGCCGCGTGTCACTGAATCAGATAATGAGGGACGCGGCTGTTGGGACGAGTCGGACGTGACTGTTGATCAGCACGAGACATATTTTCCCCGTGGCGCTGCCTGTAGGAGTCTGTGGGGACTGAAGGGGGTACGGCGGCTTCTACTGAGCCTCAGGTTTATCTGCGCCCCGGGAATAGGAGCCATGAAAGCACAAACTATTAATAAGACGGGTGTTCGTACATTTATTTCTCTTTAGCAGAATTATTTACAAAAGCGCGGCTCTCGGGGGCAGATTTAACAAGGCTGAACTGACAGTTGGACACAATTCACCAAAGAACTCTATGTATCCTGTACAAGAGAATAGAAATGTTTCTATATATACAGTATATTTCCCATCAGTCCCTGCCCCAGTGGAGATTACTATCTACAATTAGTAATGAGCGGTTTTTTTTTTGCCAGGCATGGATTCGCAGCGAATTTCCGCATTTCGCTATTGTCGAATTGTTTCGTTAAACTTCTGTGAAAATTCAGCGCGGAAAAATTTGTCGCACAGAATTTTTTTTGTTGCGCATCAAATTGGGTCACGTCAGAAAAGGTCGCAGTTGCATCAAAAAAGCGCGGGCGACAAAAAAATAGCCGCGGGTGACAAAAAAAATAGACACAGGCGACAAAAATTAGACGCGGATGACAAAAAAATAGACACAGGCGACAAAAATTAGACGCGGGTGACAAAAAAATAGACACAGGCGACAAAAATTAGACGCGGGAGACAAAAAAAATCGTGCAACAAATGCGTTTCTCAAATTTTTTGCTGTTTAGTGAATTTTCTTGCCGTTTTGCAAATTTTATGGCGAAGCAAAACGAGACAGATTCGCTCATCACTATCTACAATCCCTATAACAGTCGCACACACTAGGGGCAGCTTTATCTGGAGCCAATTAACCTGCCTGTATGTTAGGGGCATGGAAAGAACCTGGGGTACCAGGGGGGAACCCATGAAGAAAGACATACTGACACCTTGTAGATAATGGCTTGGCTGGAGTAGAACCCGGGGCCCCAACGTTAGCCCTTTAGCGTGATTAGCAATTTTGAGCAAATGTTTTCATCAGGCATAGACTCGCAGTGAAATTCTGCATTTGGCAACCGGCACATTTTTTCGTGAAAAAGGCGCAAAATCTGACTGCGGAAAATTTGCTTGAAAAATGTTGCGGTTGTGTAAAAAATTGTTGCGGTCTCGTCAAAAAAAAAAGAGCAGCACATTTCATGAATTTTTCGGCGTTTCACGTTTCTTCAGAAATTTCGCTCATTTTTCGCTGGAATGAATGAAGTCCCCACCCCCCCAAGTGATGGAAGCAGGGATGGACTGGGGGGTGCAGGTGCCCCCGCTGGCCGCGTTCCCCGCACCCCCTAACTACCCCACAGGGCCCTAAATGAGCGTCCCTTACCGCAAGGGCCCCCCTAGCACCCCTTCCCCCATAGGGTCCCCCACCCAACGGCCTCCCCTGAGTGCGCATAAGGAGGAATGGTCAGCAGGGGGAGCACTGGCAAGGGTCAGGTCCCGATCCTGGACAGAAGTGACATCACGTGCACAACTACAAGTGTCACTTCTGTTACAGTGATGTCACGGCTGGGGGAAAATTGCACTGGACCCCTATCTCCTCCCCCCAGTCTGGTGGGGGCTGCCCCCCCCCAGGCATTAACCCTATATATAAATACAGCCCTGCCCATGGTGTCTATGAAGAATACCTCAGCCCTAGCCTCCCACTACTGTGATTAGCAAAGACATATACTAAGGAGAATCAACTTGAGATAGGCAGCCAAGGTCAGAATGATGAGTTGGACCCTCTGCAATAGGGTGGCCACCTGGCCCAGTTAGGGCCACTATTACAAATTTACCAGCACATACATTGCTATTTATTCTGCCCCTGATCCACCCCATTCCACCCCCCCTTCCATCCTGCCCTCTTGCCAATTCGGCCTCCACTTAGGCCAACAGCATCACAGCCTCTCCCCCATATGGGTCACAGCCCTGCCATATTCACACCATAGACCCGCCCCTTCTCAACCCCACCCCCACATGCACACCATTGGCTAGTAAGGGGCCAACCAAAAGGCGGTAACCCTATCTGCAAGGGAAAAGCAATGTGTGCAACACAGTAAAAACAAAGAAATAGAGGGTTTTATGAGCTCCATCAATTTCTATTTAGAGCGGGGATTGTGCGTCCGTATCCGGATACTCGGGAGATAAATATCTTCCTTCCCAATTTCCTCCTCTCAGTCCCGGGTTGGAGAGGAGCCATGAGATAGAAAGAGGGAATCCGTTTAATGCCTCAGGAGTCGGCAAAGGGCATCAATTCATCTTAAATCCGACGCTTATCGACTGTCTCGTTTATATTCGGCCGAGAGGATCGATACGGTGCCTGGGAGGAGTCACGAGCCGCTGAATCTGTAGAATAAAAGCCACAGTAGGAACCAGATGAGAGGGGCAATTCCAGCAGTAATGGCACCGGGGGGATCAGGGAGGAGCGGGGCAATAAGGCACCTGGTACCGGGAGATCTATGATCTCTTTGCAAGAAACAAACACAGACACAGTTTTAGGCTCAGAGAAGAAAATCAACTTTTTTACTTGCAAAAGTAACATCCTTATGTAGCGATATCATATACGGCTCTGAAAATGTGTTGCGTCATACTACAACTCCCAGTATCATCGAACAACTGTTTAAAGGACAGCAGGATATAAAGACAGCAGAGCAAAATGGAGACAGTTGGGCAACATGAGGGCAGTAGGGCAAGATGGAGTAAGTAGGTCAAAATGGTCACAGTAGCAAAAGGTGGAGGCAGTAGGGCAAGATGGAGACAGTAGGGCAAGATGGAGACAGTAGGGCAAGATGGAGACAGTAGGGCAAGATGGAGTAAGTAGGTCAAAATGGTCACAGTAGCAAAAGGTGGAGGCAGTAGGGCAAGATGGAGACAGTAGGGCAAGATGGAGACAATAGGGCAAGATGGAGACAGTAGGGCAAGATGGAGACAGTAGGGCAAGATGGAGACAGTAGAGCAGAGATGGAGAAAGTAGGACAAGATGGAGACAGTAGGGCAAGAGGGAGACAGTAGAGCAAGATGGAGACAGGGCAAGATGGAGACAGTAGGGCAAGATGGAGACAGTAGGGCAAGATGGAGACAGTAGGACAAGATGGAGACAGTAGGGCAAGATGGAGACAGTAGGACAAGATGGAGACAGTAGGACAAGATGGAGACAGTAGAGCAAGATGGAGACAGTAGGGCAAGATGGAGAAAGTAGGGCAAGATGGAGACAGTAGGGCAAGATGGAGACAGTAGGACAAGATGGAGACAGTAGGACAAGATGGAGACAGTAGAGCAAGATGGAGACAGTAGGGCAAGATGGAGAAAGTAGGGCAAGATGGAGACAGTAGGGCAAGATGGAGAAAGTAGGGCAAGATGGAGACAGTAGGACAAGATGGAGACAGTAGGGCAAGATGGGAACAGTGGAGCAAGATAGAGACAGTAGGACAAGATTGAGACTGTAGAGCAAGATTCTGGTTGTAGCAGAAGGTTCCCAAGGCCAGTAGGTAAAGGAATGGGTGGAACCTACCACCTTCATCACATGGGGGGAACACTATCCCTTATTGGCAATGCGCTTCTAGACCTTCTCCCAGTTTCTGCACCATTAGGCCAAGCTCAGACACTCGTACAAGTAATGGCAGCAACGCCGCTGGGAGTTACAGGCCCACATAGAGAGGAATAACCTGTGTTGCTGGTGTGTACTGGTGTGTACTGGATATTTGCGCCTCAGCGCCCCCTGCTGGCAGCTTGTTCTGCTCCTCATCCCGACACCTTGGCTACAACTCCCTGCAATATAAATCCCATCACTGCTTCTTTATTAAAAGCAGAAACCGAATTTTTATTTTCGGGAGTGCGATTCATGGAATAAGCACGAGACTTAACAAGAGCACTTAGTGTTTCCCCGCTGCGTCTGTTTGCCGACCTAATGCTTAATTAGTTGGGGAGCTCGTGGGGCAACGCATTCCTTCTCCTGGTGTTTTACTGCCTTCTCTACTTGCCATTCATTCCCTGCCTTCCCTGTAGCTGCTAATTATTGTAAAGAGGCTTAAATCTTACCGACAAACCTAAATACAAATCTACGGGTTCAGCAGGATCAGCGCAAGGGGCGTGGAGATGTAACTTACAGACTTACAGACCGTGCTGTCATTTAAAGGGTAAATGAACCTTTAATCTACCTACACACCTGTGCTTAGTACAGGGGAATCCCTATGTGCCATAGTTTTATGGTATCTCTCTGTACAGGCTATGGGCAAACTTAGGGGGCTGTTCCTGCTGGATTGTGCTTAGTACAGGGGAATCCCTATGTGCCATAGTTTTATGGTATCTCTCTGTACAGGCTATGGGCAAACTTAGGGGGCTGTTCCTGCTGAATTGTGCTTAGTACAGGGGAATCCCTATGTGCCACAGTTTTATGGTATCTCTCTGTACAGGCTATGAGCAAACTTAGGGGGCTGTTCCTGCTGAATTGTGCTTAGTACAGGGGAATCCCTATGTGCCATAGTTTTATGGTATCTCTCTGTACAGGCTATGAGCAAACTTAGGGGGCTGTTCCTGCTGAATTGTGCTTAGTACAGGGGAATCCCTATGTGCCATAGTTTTATGGTATCTCTCTGTACAGGCTATGAGCAAACTTAGGGGGCTGTTCCTGCTGAATTGTGCTTAGTACAGGGGAATCCCTATGTGCCATAGTTTTATGGTATTTCTCTGTACAGGCTATGGGCAAACTTAGGGGGCTGTTCCTGCTGAATTGTGCTTAGTACAGGGGAATCCCTATGTGCCATAGTTTTATGGTATCTCTCTGTACAGGCTATGGGCAAACTTAGGAGGCTGTTCCTGCTGAATTGTGCTTAGTACAGGGGAATCCCTATGTGCCATAGTTTTATGGTATCTCTATGGTATGACAAAGTTGTGAATAGCAGTAAATGACCTGAGCAGGAAGCCAAGGTTACACTGGGGGCTTTGGGCAGAGGGGACAATACACTGAGTAATGATGCGGGTGACATTGTGCTCTATTGTTCCCCATGGCTGTAAATCCCCCCCCCCCCCCCCCGGCCGTATCTCTGTGGCGCTTATCAGCCCCGGGGCAGGGGCCTCATTCATTCGGAGAGGAGCCTGTAAAAGCCGCAGTAACAGATAATTCAATCAGCCAATCACGCGTCTGCAAATGAAAAGCTACAGGCACATAACGGCCTTAAATTGTCGCCCCTTTCAGGAGATAAAGGGGAAATTACGAGCTCATATTTCTGCATTTATTTAGCTGTCAGCTCTCTGTGCCACTTGGTGTTCATTACGGTCTGAGGCAAGTAAATGCGCTCGGGGCCCAGCTGTATGGAATAGGCGCTTTTATAATGGGGTGGTCTGGCTACTTGTCTTAAGAAGGGGGGGTAACATTTGGCACCCCCAGTGATTTTTACCTTTCAAATACAATAAACTCTCTGGCAGCATAGGGATTCCCCTGTACTAAGCACAATTCAGCAGGAACAGCCCCCTAAGTTTGCTCATAGCCTGTACAGAGAGATACCATAAAACTATGGCACGTAGGGATTCCCCTGTACTAAGCACAATTCAGCAGGAACAGCCCCCTAAGTTTGCTCATAGCCTGTACAGAGAGATACCATAAAACTATGGCACATAGGGATTCCCCTGTACTAAGCACAATTCAGCAGGAACAGCCCCCTAAGTTTGCTCATAGCCTGTACAGAGAGATACCATAAAACTATGGCACATAGGGATTCCCCTGTACTAAGCACAATTCAGCAGGAACAGCCCCCTAAGTTTGCTCATAGCCTGTACAGAGAGATACCATAAAACTATGGCACATAGGGATTCCCCTGTACTAAGCACAATTCAGCAGGAACAGCCCCCTAAGTTTGCTCATAGCCTGTACAGAGAGATACCATAAAACTATGGCACATAGGGATTCCCCTGTACTAAGCACAATTCAGCAGGAACAGCCCCCTAAGTTTGCTCATAGCCTGTACAGAGAGATACCATAAAACTATGGCACATAGGGATTCCCCTGTACTAAGCACAATTCAGCAGGAACAGCCCCCTAAGTTTGCTCATAGCCTGTACAGAGAGATACCATAAAACTATGGCACATAGGGATTCCCCTGTACTAAGCACAATTCAGCAGGAACAGCCCCCTAAGTTTGCTCATCGCCCATACAGAGAGATACTATATAAATAAACATTATCCACTGGCCACAGGAGCCCTTCATACAAACAATTGCCGTTGGGTCGGTTCTTGTATCGCCAAGCAGTTTATTATGCCCGGTTCTGTTGGACTCGCTGTGTGCGACGATAAATCATTTATCAGGAATCTGTTGTCCGTGAATCCAATTTCTACACATTTTTGCCGTATGACATTACAGCCGGAGCCTTTTTAGAGGTCGTTTACACAAGTAATAAAATCTGTCCAGTTTTGTTAGATGACATTTAAGCTGAAAGGCCGGTGCAACAAGGCTGAGTGTAAAGCTTGTTAATATGAAGTACAACCCTGTAGGGATAAAACTCATCCGCTCTGCCGGGCAGTTTGGCCGGATCGGATTTAGGCAAATTACAGAACTGGTTATTGGAATGATTTGGGCTGCGATCAGCGTCTTATAGATATCAGTGAGGGGCACAGGGACCCCTTGATTTTATCATTAATGTCCATTATTTAGTGCAGCAGGTTCCACAGTGTCTGATTATTCCTTTATTATCCTTATCATTTACAGTAGGGGGTACATTATCCCTTATAATACATGAGTGATACTCAGAGTTCCCTGTATAACTCAGCCTGCAGCCTTGTGCCTTTATATGGGGGGCACAGAACCCCTCAGTGACTGCTAATATCCTTATCATTTACAGTAGGGGGTACATTATCCCTTATAATACATGAGTGATACTCAGAGTTCCCTGTATAACTCAGCCTGCAGCCTTGTGCCTTTATATGGGCACAGAACCCCTCAGTGACTGCTAATATCCTTATCATTTACAGTAGGGGGTACATTAACCCTTATAATACATGAGTGATACTCAGAGTTCCCTGTATAACTCAGCCTGCAGCCTTGTGCCTTTATATGGGCACAGAACCCCTCAGTGACTGCTAATATCCTTATCATTTACAGTAGGGGGTACATTATCCCTTATAATACATGAGTGATACTCAGAGTTCCCTGTATAACTCAGCCTGCAGCCTTGTGCCTTTATATGGGCACAGAACCCCTCAGTGACTGCTAATATCCTTATCATTTACAGTAGGGGGTACATTATCCCTTATAATACATGAGTGATACTCAGAGTTCCCTGTATAACTCAGCCTGCAGCCTTGTGCCTTTATATGGGCACAGAACCCCTCAGTGACTGCTAATATCCTTATCATTTACAGTAGGGGGTACATTATCCCTTATAATACATGAGTGATACTCAGAGTTCCCTGTATAACTCAGCCTGCAGCCTTGTGCCTTTATATGGGGGGCACAGACCCCCTCAGTGACTGCTAATATCCTTATCATTTACAGTAGGGGGTACATTATCCCTTATAATACATGAGTGATACTCAGAGTTCCCTGTATAACTCAGCCTGCAGCCTTGTGCCTTTATATGGGGGGCACAGAACCCCTCAGTGACTGCTAATATCCTTATCATTTACATTAGGGGGTACATTATCCCTTATAATACATGAGTGATACTCAGAGTTCCCTGTATAACTCAGCCTGCAGCCTGGTGCCTTTATATGGGCACAGAACCCCTCAGTGACTGCTAATATCCTTATCATTTACAGTAGGGGGTACATTATCCCTTATAATACATGAGTGATACTCAGAGTTCCCTGTATAACTCAGCCTGCAGCCTTGTGCCTTTATATGGGGGGCACAGAACCCCTCAGTGACTGCTAATATCCTTATCATTTACAGTAGGGGGTACATTATCCCTTATAATACATGATTGATACTCAGAGTTCCATGTATAACTCAGCCTGCAGCCTTGTGCCTTTATATGGGCACAGAACCCCTCAGTGACTGCTAATATCCTTATCATTTACAGTAGGGGGTACATTATCCCTTATAATACATGAGTGATACTCAGAGTTCCCTGTATAACTCAGCCTGCAGCCTTGTGCCTTTATATGGGCACAGAACCCCTCAGTGACTGCTAATATCCTTATCATTTACAGTAGGGGGTACATTATCCCTTATAATATTCTTATGTAAATGGTTCCCTACACATTGGATTAGATAAGATAAGATTTGTTAAATTGAATTTTATGTATTTTTGTTTGCAACAGGAATCCACATTTGTTAAATCGGAGTTAGAATAACGAGCCAATAGAATGTTCTGTAGCTGAGAGGAGGCGGGGACACTGCCATTAGCAGGGGATTCATAGTAGTTAAAATGATTCACAGGAGATTCATGACAGTTACAGTGGAATATTCTATAAATACTCTTGATTATAATTCCATACACTGTAGGTTTTATTATTGGATAAAATACATTTATTATAGGGCTTTAGCCTAGAAATACAGGCGGTGACTGAGGAAAGGTAAGAAAAAAAGGGAGAGAATGGTTAAAAATTTCAAGTTTTCCAAAATACAAATCAGAATGGGGGTGGTATGGCAGCATGGAGGCAGTAACCGAGTGCTAGCTCTGCAACCCATATATATGGCCAGGGACCTCCCAGAGAGGTTAGTTTCCATGAATTAACTTCCCCTTGAAGCTGGGTGAAACTAAAAAGAATGAGGGGGTTAACTTCCCCTTGAAGCTGGGTGAAACTGAAAAGAATGAGGGGGTTACCTTCCCCTTGAAGCTGGGTTAAACTAAAAAGAATGAGGGGGTTACCTTCCCCTTGAAGCTGGGTGAAACTGAAAAGAATGAGGGGGTTAACTTCCCCTTGAAGCTGGGTGAAACTGAAAAGAATGAGGGGGTTAACTTCCCCTTGAAGCTGGGTGAAACTGAAAAGAATGAGGGGGTTAACTTCCCCTTGAAGTTGGGTGAAACTGAAAAGAATGAGGGGGTTAACTTCCCCTTGAAGTTGGGTGAAACTGAAAAGAATGAGGGGGTTAACTTCCCCTTGAAGTTGGGTGAAACTAAAAAGAATGAGGGGGTTAACTTCCCCTTGAAGCTGGGTGAAACTAAAAAGAATGAGGGGGTTACCTTCCCCTTGAAGCTGGGTGAAACTGAAAAGAATGAGGGGGTTAACTTCCCCTTGAAGTTGGGTGAAACTGAAAAGAATGAGGGGGTTAACTTCCCCTTGAAGTTGGGTGAAACTGAAAAGAATGAGGGGGTTAACTTCCCCTTGAAGCTGGGTGAAACTAAAAAGAATGAGGGGGTTAACTTCCCCTTGAAGCTGGGTGAAACTAAAAAGAATGAGGGGGTTAACTTCCCCTTGAAGCTGGGTGAAACTGAAAAGAATGAGGGGGTTAACTTCCCCTTGAAGCTGGGTGAAACTAAAAAGAATGAGGGGGTTAACTTCCCCTTGAAGCTGGGTGAAACTGAAAAGAATGAGGGGGTTAACTTCCCCTTGAAGCTGGGTGCATCCCCAGTAAGCACGAAACGCGTTGTTTCCAGATTATTATCACTTCCTTCTATAAGAAACCGAATCGGCAGTTGGGGGAGAAGCTTTGCCGGCGCCAAGTTTGCTTTTCTGCAAATTGATCTCTCAGTTTGATGCTCTGACTGTTTCATGCTTGTGTATTTGTTCTGACTCGTCTGCAGGCTGGAAACGCGTGGCTTTCTATGGGAATAGACAGGCAGCCTCATTTATTTGGCCAATAAAAACAACAAGACATGATATGCGGTTCTCCTGACCCTTTCCAAGCCTCGGATTCTGCATCTGGCTATTCCCCGTGCCAAGAACCCATCGCTGCCCATAAGCAGTCGGAGTCTATCCGTCACAATTACAGCCGCAATATGTTGGCTTTATGGGAGCCCCACCTACTGACAATTGGAACCCCCCTCCAAAATGCATATAATTCTTTCATAACCGAGCGCGACGCGTTTAATGCAATCATTTAAATGCATGAAATATATTCGACTCCACACGCAAATTCATCCCGCGACTCTCGCCGTTCTACGGGATTATCGTTAACTTCAACTGATATACTGTAATAGGGGTAATCATAGTAACATAGTAGGTTAGGTTGAAAAAAGACATATATCCATCAATTTCAACCATAATGCCAGAGGATCAACTGCGACTTTTTGTAGAGTGTTCAGGTTTGATTCCAAATGTGGCCCTGGGGCCAAACGATTGAATTCTGCACGCAGCAATGGGACAGTCGGTTCGGGGACTGCATCAACGAGCCAATGCGGTCCCCGATCCGACGGGATTTTCTAACCTGGCCGATCGATCTCTGGCCAATTTCAGGCCAGATATCGGTCAGCCAGTCCACTCGTTTCTGCCCATACACGGGCCGATAAGCTGCAGAGTCGGTCCAAGGGACCAATATCAGCAGCTATTATCGGCCCGTGTATGGGGACCTTTAGAGTCCCTATGGCTTTAATTCCCTACTGCCACTTTTCTATTACTGTTGCTGGGCAAAGTCCCATGTATCTAGTTCCCTATACCTTATGCCTTATTGGCTTAGTTAAGATGACCACTCCCCTTTGCAGACTGATAAAGAGTCTAGCAAGGAGGCGTGGCTTCATCTTTGGCTGCCTTCTGACTCTCAGGAAACATCTCCATTGAGCCTGGGATCAGAATAGGCCCCAGTAAAGCCACCTGCCCTAGAGTAGCCCCTTGGTGCTCTAGTGAAAGTCGGGGACAGGGCCCCGTGAATGAGGTGAAGTAAGTGGTAGGAGAGATCCTGTTACAGCATGCTTTAGATAGTGTGAGATAGTTAGGGCTATAGGGATGTAGCGAACCTCAAAAAAAAGTTTACGATCGCGTTTGCGAACTTATGCCAAAAAGTGCGAATATTCGCGAACTTTGCGAAACCCATAGACTTCAATGGGAAGGCGAACTTTAAAACTTAGAAAAGCCATTTCTGGCCAGAAAACTGATTTTAAAGTTGTTTAAAGGGTGCCACGACCTGGACAGTGACATGCAGGAGGGGGATCAAGGGCCGCTGGCAGACCTAGCGGAAATACGCGTTGTTTTGTTGCTATTTCGCACTATTAGCACCATGGAAACGGGATTTGCTTACACCAGTACTAGGCTGAAAAACGCCATGTGTGGCTTGTGCGGCGTTTTTAGGCCGAGAAAAAACGCAGCGGAAAAAAAAACGCGGCGAAACCAAATTGTGAACATACGTGAAAAGTTTGCAAACTTCCGAACTTGCGAACACCCGATGTTCACACGAATTAGTTCACAGGCGAACAGTTCGCTACATCTCTATTAGGGCTATCTAGTAAGAGCAGTATTGGCTCCAACATAGGAGAAAGTAAGGGTTCAGCATACCCCGGCTCTGTTTGCCTTGCTGTAGGGACCACAGTTCAGACACAGGTATCAGGCAGTATCTACCCCTGCGCCACCGTTGGCTGTAGGGATCCGGTTCAGTAAAGGGTGATCATCCTTAGGCTTTCTGCTGTTCCACATCTGCCTCCATGGGGGTGCTACTCTGCTTCTGCCTATAACAACTGCCACTAAACGCTGTATTACCTACCTCAGCTATTGTGAGTATAACCCTGCCTTCAACCTTGTCTGTGACAATAAACGTTCTACAGTTATTCAGCAAAGAACCTTCTGGCGTCCTAATTACTACCTCTACACCATACAGTCTCGGAGAGTTGTAGTTGAACAACATCCTCATCTCCAAATTAGCTCCTACTGGCCATCTCCCACTTAGCGGAGGCCCATCCTGGGATCTAATGTAACCCAAGCTCTGCTATACACTAGTCTGGATAATAATAGGCGCGCAACAAAACAATAGCCGCGGGCGACGAAACAATAGGCGCGTGACAAAATAATAGCCGCGGGCGACAAAACAATAGCTGCGCTACAAAATAATAGTCACGGGCGACAAAATAATAGCCGCGGGCGACGAAACAATAGCCGCGGGCGACGAAACAATAGCTGCGCGACAAAATAATAGCCGCGGGCGACGAAACAATAGCCGCGGGCGACGAAACAATAGCTGCGCGACAAAATAATAGCCGCGGGCGACGAAACAATAGCCGCGGGCGACGAAACAATAGCTGCGTGACAAAATAATAGCCGTGGGTGACAAAATAATAGCCGCGGGCGACGAAAATCTAGCCTCGCAACAAAATAATAGCCGCGGGTGACTTTTTTTTTTGTCGCACGACATTTTCGCTGTTTCGCTAATTTTTCACCATTTCGCGGATCTTTTGAAAGATTCACAAATTTTCCGCCGAAGCGAAACGGAACAGATTCGCTCATCAATATTTAGGAATATATTCAATTTTAGCTTTTTCAAACTCAAATTTCAAAATTTCAACGATTTATCAAGCAAAAAAAAATTTGAAAAACGTTGCCAAACGAAAATCTTACCGTCATTCAACACAATCGCATTTAACCCATTGTTTAATATATAAATTGGCCTCTGTTTAGTCCGACTAAATATTAATTGCCCAATAGGAATATGTATTAGTTCCAAATGTAAGTAATTATCCGTCGGAATACTTGAATGTTCGTTGTGATACTAAAATCTAATCAGAATCAGCGGTAAATCACTTTATTTGCGCTTTGTACTCTATCTTTTTGTGGGTATTGAGCTGCGTTATTTGTTTTTTAAATTGAATTAATTTTAATACATTTACTTGATCCGCTCGGCGGACTTTTTTTTCCGTTTCACCCCGGGAGCAAAAGTGCCGGGAAATAGAAATGACAATAGGTGTGAAATATATTATTATATATTCCGGCATCTTCTTTTGAAAATGTGTTGCATCTGCTATTTTGTAAATACGTTTCTCCTTTTTTAATTTCATGCCTGTTAAGGAGGGAGAAAAAAAAAGTCATTTATGTTATAGAAAATATAGGAAAAATGGATCATTCTGTTCTCTAACCATCAGCTGAAAATCAGGCTTCAGGGCATTTGGCAACAGTCAATTATCCCTAAATTAAAAATGTGCACTTGTCGTTAAATTAGAAAAATAAGTGTCCTGCGCGTCCTCAGACTTGTTTTATCCGGTTTTCCTTTGGTTCCGTTTCAGAGATTCATGGGAAAACGCAATAGATAAACGATGGGCAATTCCCCACAATCCAAGGCGAGCGACTCAGGGAAGAATGTCAGTGAGTAAATGTGACGATCTCCGGCGCCACGGAACACTAGGGAGTTGGGAGCCACAGACTGGGGAACCGGAGTGTAACCGTGTAGCACGGAACTGATGTCAGAGGCCATGATAATCAGCAGTGAACTTTAATTAATGAAGTGATAAGTAACTGCACATAATTGATTATACAGACTTGAATAGTAGAATTGGGCAGGCAGGGACAATCCAGACTCAGGCCAAGGTAGGGTCAGGCAGCAATCAAACCAAGTTGTGAATAGGCCAAGTGTCAGTACCAGGAAATCCAAAGAACAGGACAAGGAGGGACAAGGAGTGAAGGAACAAGGCTGGGGTCTTGTTGTAAGCTCTACGGGGCAGGGACCTCCTTCCTCTTGTGTCCTCGACTCTTAACTTATTGCAACTGTATCTTGTATTTATCTGTATTTATTATTATACTTTGTATTTATCTATTATCTTAACACCCTGTTTGTATTAACGTATTCTACTGTACAGCGCTGCGTACATAAGTAGCACTTTATAAATAAAGATATACATACATACATACATACACAGAACAGAGCCTCGGAAGGCAGGGACCGGGAAAAGAACCTCGGAAGGCAGGGACCAGGAACAGAGACTCGAAACACAGGGACCAGGAACAGAACCTCAGAAGGCAGGGACTAGGAACAGAGCCTCGGAAGGCAGGGACCAGGAACAGAACCTCGGAAGGCAGGGACTAGGAACAGAGCCTTGGAAGGCAGGGGACCAGGAACAGAATCTCAGAAGGCAGGGACCAGGAGCAGAACCTCGGAAGGCAGGGACCAGGAACAGAACCTCAGAAGGCAGGGACCAGGAACAGAACCTCGGAAGGCAGGGACCAGGAACAGAGCCTTGGAAGGCAGGGACCAGGAACAGAATCTCGGAAGGCAGGGACCAGGAACAGAATCTCGGAAGGCAGGGACCAGGAACAGACTCTCAGAAGGCAGGGACTAGGAACAGAGCCTTGGAAGGCAGGGGACCAGGAACAGAACCTCGGAAGGCAGGGACCAGGAACAGAACCTCGGAAGGCAGGGACCAGGAACAGAACCTCAGAAGGCAGGGACCAGGAACAGAATCTCGGAAGGCAGGGACTAGGAACAGAGCCCTGGAAGGCAGGGGACCAGGAACAGAACCTCGGAAGGCAGGGACCAGGAACAGAATCTCAGAAGGCAGGGACCAGGAACAGACTCTCAGAAGGCAGGGACCAGGAACAGAACCTCGGAAGGCAGGGACCAGGAACAGAACCTCGGAAGGCAGGGACCAGGAACAGAACCTCGGAAGGCAGGGACCAGGAACAGAATCTCAGAAGGCAGGGACCAGGAACAGACTCTCAGAAGGCAGGGACCAGGAACAGAACCTCGGAAGGCAGGGACCAGGAACAGAACCTCGGAAGGCAGGGACCAGGAACAGAATCTCGGAAGGCAGGGACTAGGAACAGAGCCTTGGAAGGCAGGGGACCAGGAACAGAACCTCGGAAGGCAGGGACCAGGAACAGAATCTCGGAAGGCAGGGACTAGGAACAGAGCCTTGGAAGGCAGGGGACCAGGAACAGAACCTTGGAAGGCAGGGACCAGGAACAGAACCTTGGAAGGCAGGGACCAGGAACAGAATCTCAGAAGGCAGGGACCAGGAACAGACTCTCAGAAGGCAGGGACCAGGAACAGACTTTCAGAAGGCAGGGACCAGGAACAGAATCTCGGAAGGCAGGGACCAGGAACAGAACCTCAGAAGGCAGGGGCCAGGAACAGACTCTCAGAAGGCAGGGACCAGGAACAGAACCTAGGAAGGCAGGGACCAGGAACAGGACAGGATAACAGAGGCAAAATCACAGAAACTCAATGACCAAGGTGCAATGGTCAGGGACAGGAATATAAAGGGTCATGATTACGAGATGGGAAACACATGAGGATAACGAGGTGAGCGGAGGAATAGAAACAGGCAGAGAGAATACAAGGAGAGTGACAGGAGAATTGGTCAGAACCAGCCCAAAGGGCCTCCAGTGGCTCACGAGGTAGATGCACACAGCCAGAAACTAGGGATGCACCAAATCCAGGATTTGGTTCGGTATTCGGCCTTTAAAGCAGGGTTCGGATTTGGCCGAATCCACAGTCCTGGCCGAACCCAATCCAAATCCTAATTAGCATATCGACCAAATCCCTTGGGATCGATTCGGGGGTTCAGCTGAACCCAAAAAACTGGGTTTGGTGCATCACTACCAGAAACACACAAGCAAGTGTTCGAGTCTGATCCTGACAGCAAATGTTTGAGCAGCTGATTCAGACCATGTTTTCAAAAACTAGCGCACAACTGGCAGAAATTCAATCCGAGATCTTGAAACCTGGGGATTTTGTGATTTATTTCATGATTAACACCAGGCCAGATGTGTAAAACGTCAAGTAAATCGAAGAAAATCAGTCAGATTTGTTCAGATATTGTAGGGATTCCCCTTGGGTTTCCAGCAAATCTTTGGTAAATAATGCTGATTACATTGGGACTCCGAATTTTATTACAATGTTGTTTGATTTATGGGCCAATTAATGTAGCAATTCATATGAATATGTTAGGAATTAAAGTTCTGTGAACCCAATAAACACCACCCACGTAATGCTTGTTAGAAGGGAAATGGATGAAAAACCCATAGGGTATACTTACCTTTTAATTCTGATGGGGTTATAACATTTACTACAGATACTGAAAGGGATACAGAGGGCATAAACCAAATTCTATCACTTCTACAGATCCCCATGACGACATCTTGTGCTCTTTCTGGAGGCCACACAATCTCCAAACAATGAAAGTCACCCTTGTGTCATTCTATGGTGTAGATGTGGAACCTTTCCTAAGACGGCCAACACTTCTCCCTTTGGTGGCCATCTTATTTGTTTCACTGGTAAACGTTTATGGAATTATGTATGATCTAAGTTACCATCACAAACCAATGTCCGCTGGGTCAACCTCTGGTTGGTTATATGCAATATTAGTCAATATTATTATCAAAGGAAATAATTCAAAACACCACAAGTGCCCTTCTTCTCAACCAAATTCTTCTTGATGAATTGAAAAGGAAAGACTCACCTGTAGAACTGTATTGCCGGGGAATAGAGCATCTTGCAAGTCTTCCACCATCCAGAATGAGGCTCAGTGATAACTAATGTAGATATTTTCTCCATAGAACTCTGCTACTACTCTGGGGAGAGTTCTTTGCCCAACGAAGTGAAGTGGAAACTGCACTGTTCCTTTCTGATCAGCCAAGAGGACTATCTCTAGAGGAGCACAACCTCAATAACTGCCTAACTCTGTACATGCCTTGGGGTTCCGTGTCAGCCATTTATATGGAGGGCAGTCCCACTATTGCCAATACCCTAGCTTTGTGCATATGTAGCATATTTAGATATAGGAGTAAAATATGGAGCCAAATATGGAGAGCAATGCTATTTGCTCATCTATGTCTTGCCTCCCAACAAGGCAGCCCTTTTCCTTTGGACAACCAAAACATTGCCCTTTGTGTGGCCTTCTTAGATTGGAGCTTGTGCCTTTGTGTAACTCAGGGGTGCCCAACCTTTTTTACTCATAAACCACATTCGAAGGTAAAAAAAAGGTTGAGGAGCAACACAGGCATAAAAAAAGTTCCTGGGGTGCCAAATAAAGGAGGAGGTTTTGTTGGTTAGTACAGCTGGTTTTTGTGCAACCAAAACAAACCTCCAAGCCAGGAATTCAAAAATAAGCACCTACTTTGAGGCCACTGGGAGCAACATCCAAGGGGTGTAGATTGCTCCTGAACCACTGGTTGGGGATCACTGGTCTAGGGTAGGGTTTAGTTTTCCTTTAAAGGAAACCAGAGTCAGTCACTTCCAATCAGCCAATCATCTTGTGAAAAAGCATAGTTAAGAATATCTCTGGGTTGGGGGGAAAGACCAGGGTTCTTCTGTAATCTAGATCCCTTCTCTAGTGAGACTATGATTAAAGGAAAACTATACCCCCCGATCATTATAGGTCTCAATAAAAATATATATAAGCCATTTTCAGATGGACAGAGTTCTGCCTTTTGCTCCCACACTACTTCCTGTTACAGTTAGAGCTGCATCACTTCCTGTCAGCTGATCTCTGAGGGAGCACACAGCCCATCACTAAATGGCGGCTCAAGGGAAAGGATGTAAAAGGGCAATATTTACTGATATATATATTCCAGTTTGGGGAGATTCTTTAATAGGCCACTTAATATAATATAAACTGTCTGTTGGTTACATATTCATTCTGGGGGGATAGTTTCCCTTTAAACTTATAGGCAGTGGGGGCTGGCTGAAGACATTTTCTCAGTAATCCAAGGTAAAGAGCATCAAAACTTTTCCTCTAACTGGGTTAAATAGTATATGGAATCATGGGACACATTAACAATTTGAGAAAGAAAGGCCGTTTCTAATAAAAAATCAAAAATACACAATAAGCAGCAGATTCCGTTCAATGAGGAAACTTGTCTAATGGTTTCTCTTATGAAAACTCATTATGTGCCTACGGGAAATCTAGAATTTAATATTTCTTCTTCGAATTGAATTTGCCCCAAAGAATAAATTGTTTAAGGAATGAATTGCTCTGCATTCGTTTCCGGCTTTGACTTTCACAGAATCGATGGGGTTTATGTGCAAGTACCGGGGTGCCGGCAGCATTTTTTGACGTGCCACTAATTTTTTGATGAGAACGAAAAAGATGTAGGCGACAAAAAAAAAACGCATGACAAACCGGTTTCACCAATTTTTTTCCGTTTTGCGAATTTTGGTGTAGTTTCGCAAATTTTTCCCTTCGCCAAAAAATGTGTTGCGTGTAAAAAAATTTGCTGCATGCCAAAAAAACGTTGCTGTCATGTCAAAATGCCCGCATGTGACAAAAAAAGAAATGGGAGACAAAAAAATCGCACAACAAATGGGTTTCGCGATTTTTTTGGCGTTTTGCTGTCATTTCGCAAATTTTTTCCTTAAAAAAAATTTGCTGCGCGTCAAAAAAACGTTGCAGTCACGTCAAAATGCATGTGACGAAAAAAGAAATGGGAGACAAAAAAATTGCGCAACAAACGGGTTCCGTGATTTTTTTTGCCGTTTTGCGAATTTTGCTGTCATTTCGCAAATTTTTCGTCAAAAAATTAATTGCGTGTCAAAAACTTTGTCGCATGTCAAAAAACATTGTGGTTGCGTCAAAATGGCCGCATGTGACAAAAAGAGAAGTGGGCAACAATAAAATTGCGCGACAAACCGGTTTTGCTAGTTCTTTGCCGTTTTGCGAATTTTTTCGGCGAAGTGAAATGGGACAGATTCGCTCACAATTTGCCAATGGAGAAATGCGGAAATTCGCTGCGAATCTACGCCAGGCGAAAAAATTCGCTCATCACTATAATGAGGGCGCATGTATGTCTGCCAGTGTGGGGCACTTCCATATAATTGTGCTTTGCACCACTCACTCCTTCCTGCCTTCCATTTTGAATCACGTGCTGCTGCACCTATTGACCCAGGGGAACCCTGGCGTTACCCCCACCCTCTGACCAGAGGCAGCTCCAGGGTCCCATTCATGCCCAGAGTCAATAGGCGCGGCGCCATTGGGCACAGGTATCATTGGCCGAACACCAGAAATGACACTGGATGGACTCTTCCAATTTGCCATGAAATGTGCTCACGATTATAACAATCTGTGGTAGATGCCAAGCACATTGCCCCCTTGCAACCACAATGATGATGGTATTCTGGGAAAAAGTACTGCATTGTGGGGAAAAAACATGGTGATTGCCACTTTGCTGAAAAATTCGCAAATCTTTCAGACGATTCGTGAAACCTGCAAAATGTTGCGCGTCAAAAAAATTGACAATTCTTTTGACGCACAACATTACATGCGACAATTCTTTTGATGAAAGAGACAATTCTTTTTGGCGCAAGAAAATTCTTTTGATGCACGACAATACGATTGACGCCCAACAATTCTATTTTTCTGCAGTGAATTTTGTTGCCCATTTCACGAAAAAAATCTACAAATGGCGAAACGTGGAAGTTCACCGCTAATCCATGCCTGCTGATTTTTTCCAACCCAACTAACTGCCACATGTGCTGTAAATGTCACTGATAATGTCTGAGAAAAAATAGCCACCGGGTGAAAGCTGCTTTTTGTTTTAGGAAAGTCTGATGGTGCTGGTGAACAGAGGGGCTATATGCAATACAAATGGTGGGGTTTGGGTGGGGGAGATGTGCCCAACTTGGTAGGGTTTGCATGCCCTTTAAAGCCAATGATTAAAATGTGGTGGTTTAAGGTTCATCGGGTAAATAAATTGGCACCGGTAGGAATATTCCTGGAGTGCCAGAGCCGCGTGTAGGGCAGTATCCGTCTCTTCCTGTTGCTATAAAAGGAACAATATACATCCCCATTACTTTCAAACACATGCCCTTGAGGCAGCCGTAAATGATTTATACGACACAAAATGTAAGTATTTACCCAGAGTCAATTTGGGAAGTGTTGCACTTTGTCACCCATTGAATATTTTATAAACGTTTAAGAGATTTTACCAAGTTCCTCTCGTCTGCTGCCAACGCTCGCCCGTCTATTCATCCCGCCTGACAATATTTTTACATATACGTCATATCTGGATGTTATAAACGATCCTGTCAAATTGTCCTGAATGGCTCGGAGCATGAATTACTTATTATCTCCCCATCGCTCACATCTTGGTTATCAAATGCAGCCAGCGCTCTCCCCAAGTGGAGCCATTTGTAAACAATGGCAATTAGACTTTGTTCTGCTACGGGCTCAAGACGGAGCAGGGAGAGCGGCTTTGGATTCCAAGAGGGGATTCATAAATTATGAATGACAGGCTCTAATAAAAGCATTATCTAACAAAGCACTAAAGAAGAGCAAGGACTGATCATTTGGAGATGCCAGTAAATCAAAGGCAGCCATCGTTTGAAAAGCTGATGATAAACGTTCTCGGGCTGAATAATAACTGCGCCGCCGTTGGCCTCGGATTTGGTGTCGTTGGCCTTTGTGACTCTGTTAGGGCCATCAATACGATGCTCGTAATTGTTTGTAAAGTTGCTCCGTAGCCAGAAAAGACGTAAGGGCAATAACGACATGGGACGTTGGGTCGGCACAAACACCTTTTCCTGAGTAGAAAAGAAGAAAAAACCTACGGCACGAGGTATTGCCATGAAGGACAGCGTCTTGCAACACTTCCACAATCTTGAATGATTCCGTATGAATCCCATGGAAGGTTTTATCCTCTTTTCTAGTCAATAGGCAACTTTTTTTTACAAGCAACATTTATACGTGCAGCTTTATTTCTTACTTTTTGTCTCAGCAACATTTTACTTGGTGGCTTATTTGTCTCGGCGACTTTTTTGTCAAATTTTTCCCACAGTTTCATGAAAAAATTTGCCGGTGATGAAATGCAAAATTTCACAGTGAATCCGTGGCTGGCGAATTTTTGGGCAGGCATGGATTCGCAGTGAATTTCCGCATTTCGCCACTGACAAATTGTTTCGCAACTCTTCTGTGAAAATACGCTGCGGAAAATTTTGCCGCGTGAAAATTGTTTTTGTCGCCCATCAAATTGCCCACGGTCGTGGCAAAAAAAGCAAATTGGGCGTTTTGCGAATTTTCTTGCCATTTCGCAAATTTTATGGCGAAACGGGACAGATTCGCTCATCACTACATTCCACTTAACCAACTTAACCCAATTCACTTGCAGAACTTTTCTTGGTGCAACGGATGACATTTCATCCAAAACACATTTTTATTCGTGTAATCTAGTACAGGGCTAGACTATACAAAAAATGTTGGGAAAAGTGATTTTTTTGGTGGAAACATTTGGAAAAACCTGTGTCTGGTTCTTATAAGAATGACATTTTCTTTCCTTATGCAGAAACCAGATTTTGGCCCATAGATCCCATTAAGCTTCCGGCACATTGTGCTGCTCAGCTCGGCAAACAGACAAATTTAATTATAAAATCTTTATTCTTGGATATAAAAAATTAGATACTGCAATAAATGAAGTACAAACTCCTGTCCCATATTTAACACTTGGAAACGTTTCCAAATGAAACTGATAAATTACATTTACTTACGGGTTATTGTGCAACTAGTAATTATGTCATTTCCAGCGCTCAAAGTAACATTAGCAACACAATGAGGAGATTCTCTCAAACTTAAATCTGGCAAATCTTGGCTGATTTACACCCGCAAAAACAATGGGGCAACTTGTACTTTTCCTCCCAGTTGGTTGTGCCTAAAACCACTTTTATTAAATGTATTTAGATCTAAATGTGCTCCTAGCCCTTCCCTATAGTTGTGCTCAGCTCAGTCCTTTCTGCCTTCCGTTCCAAACTGAGCGCTGCTGGGCCTATTAACATAGGGGATCCCTGGAGTTAACGCCACTTCCGGACCAGGCGGTAGCATCATGGTTCTCAGTTGAGTTTGGCTAATTGGACGCAATTGCACCAAGAGAATTCCCTTGTTTGTTTCAGCAATGACACCGAAATGTGTAAAAACCACTGCATTTTGGGAAAAAATCATGGACTCGAAACTGCACTTTGCTCACTGTTCCTTGGTAAGCGAATGCACCCTAACGTATAGAGGCATCCAGTTTCACTTATTGTGTGCACTGGACTTTTAAGGAATCATTTACAGAGTACAGGTATAGGAGCTGTTATCCAGAATGCTCGGGACCAAGGGTATTCTGGATATGTAATTTGGATCTCCATACCTTAAGTCTACTAAAAAAACAATAAAACATTATTTAAACCCAATAGGATTGTTTTGGTTCCAATAAGGGGTAATTATATCTTAGTTGGGATCAAGTACAGGTACTGTTTTATTATTACAGAGAAAAGGGAATCATTTAACCATTAAATAAACCCAATAGGGCTGTTCTGCCCCCAATAAGGGGTAATTATATCTTAGTTGGGATCAAGTACAGGTACTGTTTTATTATTACAGAGAAAAGGGAATCATTTAACCATTAAATAAACCCAATAGGGCTGTTCTGCCCCCAATAAGGGGTAATTATATCTTAGTTGGGATCAAGTACAGGTACTGTTTTATTATTACAGAGAAAAGGGAATCATTTAACCATTAAATAAACCCAATAGGGCTGTTCTGCCCCAATAAGGGGTAATTATATCTTAGTTGGGATCAAGTACAGGTACTGTTTTATTATTACAGAGAAAAGGGAATCATTTAACCATGAAATAAACCCAATAGGGCTGTTCTGCCCCCAATAAGGGGTAATTATATCTTAGTTGGGATCAAGTACAGGTACTGTTTTATTATTACAGAGAAAAGGGAATCATTTAACCATTAAATAAACCCAATAGGGCTGTTCTGCCCCAATAAGGGGTAATTATATCTTAGTTGGGATCAAGTACAGGTACTGTTTTTTTATTACAGAGAAAAGGGAATCATTTAACCATGAAATAAACCCAATAGGGCTGTTCTGCCCCAATAAGGGGTAATTATATCTTAGTTGGGATCAAGTACAGGTACTGTTTTATTATTACAGAGAAAAGGGAATCATTTAACCATTAAATAAACCCAATAGGGCTGTTCTGCCCCCAATAAGGGGTAATTATATCTTAGTTGGGATCAAGTACAGGTACTGTTTTATTATTACAGAGAAAAGGGAATCATTTAACCATTAAATAAACCCAATAGGGCTGTTCTGCCCCCAATAAGGGGTAATTATATCTTAGTTGGGGTCTGATACCTGTACTACAAAAAAAGTATACCTTTATGAAAATGGTTTATTTAGATGAAGCAGGGTTTTACAATATATTTGTATAGAGACCTACAGTACATTGCTTGGGTGATCTTTAACACGGGGTAGTTAAAGGCCGTAGTTAATTAGCCAGGTAGGATTTGGATCTTCAAGCAGTGAGGGGGCAACACAAACAATAAGTAAACAGAAATTCCCGGAAAGTTCATTTATCGTCAGGGAGAAAATTTCCAGAAACTGCTGATTCCGACACGGAGTTGAAGAAACTGTACGTCGGCACTTGGGATTATTATGCTGCTAATGATGTGATCTGATTCCTTCCCTGCATTATTCATGCCTGTCTGTAACTAATACAGTGAGGGGAGGGAATCCGGCACTAACTGGCGCTTCATTTTACTCAACTGTAACATTTTATCCGCTAATAAAATAAAACTCTGGATTTCTGGAAGAACTTTATTATTTGTGAATGGGGGAAAAGGAGGAAATATCTGTAATGCATGAAGATGTTCCTTTGATTGGCATTGTTCCTTAATTATATCATTATGCCATTATGCACGTCGTTACAGATTTCCTTCCTATGAATGGGCACAAACTGCCGCATCCGCTCGGGGGGGGAGACTATTGAATCCGACCGGAAGCCGCGTGAGGCTCTTTCTTTGGTTTTCAAAACTGTAATCACATCGGCAAGGAGACGAATGGAAGCGTTAGCGCGGGGTCACGCGGTTGGGCGGGTGTTAGAGGGTCGGGAGCACCACCTGGCTGCCGGCGAAACCGCACGGAGCAAATCTGTGCTGAAACAAAACATTCAGGTCTTCTAAACTCACAAAGGACATGTAAACCCTACATTTTCCTCCATGTATATAAGTTGATTACAGCCCCCCACCCAAACCCCACCATTTGTACTGCATATATCCCCTCCGGTCACCAGCACCATCACGTTTTCCCAAAACAAAAAACAACTTTCACCCGGCAGCCATTTTCCCTCTGACATCATCAGTGACAAGAATGCAGGCTTACACAGGCGGAACACAGGATGAAATGTCCCCTTTAAGCTGATAGGGTGCATAGAGGCCCCTAATAGCCAATCACAGCCCTTATTTGGCTCCTCCATGAACTTTTATGGTGCTTGTGTTGCTTCCCCAACCCCTTGGGTGTTGCTCTCAGTGCCCCCAAACCAGGGAGTTATTTTTGAATTCCTGACTTGGGGGCAAGTTTTGGTTGAATAAAAACAAGATTTCCTACCAAATAAAGCCCCTGTAAGCTGATAGGGTGCATAGAGGCCCCTAATAGCCAATCACAGCCATTATTTGGCTCCTCCATGAACTGTTATGGTTCTTGTGTTGCTCCCCAAGTCTTTTTACATTTGACTGTGGCTCCCAAGTAAGAAAGGTTGGGGCCCCTGCCTTATAGTCATGTGACTTTTCATCATATCAACACATAAGCTGAAAATGTTTCTCTTTAACCCTTCCGTGACCTAATCTGGATTCAGATTAGGTTCGGTATTTGCCCAAATCTATCACAATGGATTCGAAGTGGATTTGGTGCATTCCAGAAGGCAATGTAATTATGTGGAAATACAAAGGCGGCAAAAACTATTCCCCCAAACAATGTAGGTCTCTATACAAATATATTGCATAAACAGCTCATATGTAAAACCCTGCTTCATCTAAATAAACCATTTTCATATAAATATACTTATTTAGCAGTATGTGCCATTGGGTAATCCTTAATAGGAAACTGCCATTTTAAGTACTAAGGGCCGCCCCCTGGGATCATAGGAGTCACAGTGCACACAAACAAGCCAAGGCACACATACATGCTAGGCCCCATCAGCCAATGAATGGGCAGCGTTCTGCCTTTTGCTCCCACACTACTTCCTGTTACAGTTAGAGCTGCATCACTTCCTGTCAGCTGATCTCTGAGGGAGGAGACAAAATGGCGGCTCAAGGGAAAGGATGTAAAAGGGCAATATTTACTGATATATATATTCCAGTTTGGGGAGATTCTTTAATAGGCCCCTTAACATAATATAAACTATCTGTTGGTTACGTATTCATTCTGGGGGTACAGTTTTCTTGCCCTGACTGGATAATCTGTGGGTTCGGACACAGAAAAGAAGACCAACTGCAAGCTGCAAACACCCTTCCCAAAGTTCCTTCTGCCCCAACGTGCCCTTTACGCGCAGCAGATTAGAGATGTACTCATCATCCTAAATGACAGCTTTACCTAAGGCATTAAAATCTCATTTTGAAATCTTGTATTCCTACAGTACAATCAATATCCCATTATTCTCTTCCAGCCGGTGCCTCCTTTCCAACATTTTATTTTATTTACAGAATTAGATTTTTTCATTACTCTGAATGTTGTTGAATAAATTTATAGTGAAATGCATCCTTTGTCTGGGTATCACACTAATTAATTCTCTAATCCCCAATTTGTTATTTTTTTTTCTCTATTCACGTCGCTCTGTCTTCTATGATAAGGAGAAATAATTATAAGGAACATTACTCTGAGCAAATTACAGCCTTGTAAGAATTCCGAGCCTACAAATGATAGAGTGCGTTGTTTTCTCTCATCAGAGATCCCGAGAAAATCCTTGGGCTTTGATGTCATATTTAAGCCTGAGCAAAAAGCGCGGAATATCTTCTTAAACTCCCCAAAACTTTTCTTTAGAACTTTGGTATTTACATCACTTTCTGCTCCTACTAAGACAGACTCCCTTTGGATGCAAGAGTGATATGGTAAACAAAGTACCCCCTATTGTATAGGGATATTATAAGTCACCGAGGAGGTCCATGACCATATAAAAGCCTGAGGCCGAAGGCCACAGGCTTTTATATAGGTCATGGAACTCCGACGTGACTTAACCACTTCTGACTTAGGCATAAAGGCAAGGCAGATACTTACTTTCACTTTCCATTCAGCACTTCCTAGATGCATCCCCCTTCCCTTCTCATCATCTCATTTTGTAGCCGTGCATGGGCCTTTATATAGGTCATGGAACTCCGACGTGACTTAACCACTTCTGGCTTAGGCATAAAGGCAAGACAAGATCATTACTTTCACTTTCCATTCAGCACTTCCTAAATGCACCCCCCTTCCCTTCTCACCATCTCATTTGTAGCCAGTGCATGGGGCTTTATATAGGCCATGGAACTCCGAGGTGACTTACACATTTCTGGCTCAGACATAAAGGCAAGGCAGATAATTACTTTCACTTTCCATTCAGCACTTCCTAGATGCATCCCCCTTCCCTTCTCACCATCTCATTTTGTAGCCGTGCATGGGCCTTTATATAGGTCATGGAACTCCGACGTGACTTAACCACTTCTGGCTTAGGCATAAAGGCAAAGCAGATAATTACTTTCACTTTCCATTCAGCACTTCTTGGATGCATCCCCTTCTCATCCCCTTCTCATCCCCCTTCCCTTCTCATCATCTCATTTTGTAGCCGTGCATGGGCCTTTATATAGGTCATGGAACTCCGATGTGACTTAACCACTTCTGGCTTAGGCATAAAGGCAAGACAAGATAATTACTTTCACTTTCCATTCAGCACTTCCTAGATGCATCCCCCTTCCCTTCTCATCATCTCATTTTGTAGCCGTGCATGGGCCTTTATATAGGTCATGTAACTCCGACGTGACTTAACCACTTCTGGCTTAGGCATAAAGGCAAGACAAGATCATTACTTTCACTTTCCATTCAGCACTTCCTAAATGCACCCCCCTTCCCTTCTCACCATCTCATTTGTAGCCATTGCATGGGGCTTTATATAGGCCATGGAACTCCGAGGTGACTTACACATTTCTGGCTTAGGCATAAAGGCAAGGCAGATAATTACTTTCACTTTCCATTCAGCACTTCCTAGATGCATCCCCTGCATCCCCTTCTCATCCCCCTTCCCTTCTCTCCATCTCATTTTGTAGCCGTGCATGGGCCTTTATATAGGTCATGGAACTCCGACGTGACTTAACCACTTCTGGTATAGGCATAAAGGCAAGACAAGATCATTACTTTCACTTTCCATTCAGCACTTCCTAAATGCATCCCCCTTCCCTTCTCAACATCTCATTTGTAGCCAGTGCATGGGGCTTTATATAGGTCATGGGACTCCGAGGTGACTTACACACTTCTGGCTTAGGCATAAAGGCAAGGCAGATAATTACTTTCACTTTCCATTCAGCACTTCCTAGATGTTACTGCATCCCCTTCTCATCAACTTTCCTTTCTCACCATCTCATTTTGTAGCCAGTACATGGCCATTAGGCCCCCCATTCTGGAACATAGACAAGATTTTGGCAGGATGGAAAGCTTCTCTTAATAACAATACCCACAAAATGGCGCCTGCCTGCTGACTGTGATTGTGTAATTCCAAGACTGAAGGAAACATGATTTATATTATTATAATACATTTGGAATTGTTTCTTAGGGTGACAGGTCCCCTTTAAAGGAGAAGGAAAGGCATTTTGGCATTTTACTGCCAATAGATTCGCCCACATTAGTGTCACCTAGAACACTATATTTATCCTGCAGACAGCTTTACCTGCCTGAGTAAACTGCCCTGGAACTTCCCTCTGTTTGTTTAACATAGCAGCTGCCATTTTAGCTTGGTCTTTGTAGCTTCCTGCTGCAGCTCTAGCTGTTGGTAGCTCAGATTATACAGAGATGGGAGGGGGAACGAATTCTGATGGGAGGGGGAGCAGGAGAAGGGAGGGGGAGGGGGAGAGAAGAGAGCTGCACAGATTTGTGCCCCTGCCCTGAAGGATTTTTCTGAGAGAGGAAGTCTGACACAGAAGACCATGTTTACACAAAAGGAGACAAGAAAACTGTGTTTTTTTTTGATAGAGGACTCTCTGTGAGTGCTTATGGCTATATTTACATAGACCTTTCTGATTAAGCTTACTGAGTTTTTTTAAGATAGCAGCTGCCATTTTAGCTTGGTCTTAGTAGCTTCCTGCTGCAGCTCTAGCTGTTGGTAGCTCGGATTACACAGAGTTGGGTGGGGGAGTGAATTCTGATGGGAGGGGGAGAGAAAGAGATAAGAGAACTGCGCAGACTCGTGCCACTGCCCTGAAGGATTTTTCTGAGAGCAGGAAGTCTGACACAGAAGACCATGTTTACACAAAAGGAGACAAGAAAACTGTGTTTCTTTTGATAGAGGACTCAGTGTGGCGTTTCTGTGAGTGCTTATGGCTGTATTTACATAGACCTTTCTGATAAAGCTTACTGAGTTTGTACCTCTCCTTTAGGGACAATTCTAGACCAACACGGATACCATCCTTACCCAGAAGCAGCTGCTCCTGTTCCTCCCGAAGTCTATCCGAAATGCCACAATACCTCAGTTCCTTTTATTATGAAAATAAAGTAAATATTTATATATTCTTGGAACTCTCTGCCAGTACAATCTCTTCAGGGAGAGAATTCTGCGACTCCTGAGCTTTCCCTTCTGATTCCCCGACACACGACAGTTCTGCTGAGAATCCAGTGATTTACTGTCAGCCGAGAATCATACAAACTGCCAACATCCATCCCAGTAAATCTCCCCAGCTTGTTAGCGTCTGTGTGTAGGTCGGATCTTTTTATTCAATTTTTTTTTTCCGCGGATTCAGAATTCATTATTAATATGGACCTTGTGGTGCGATTGTCAGAAACAAAGGGAACCTGACCGGTCTCTTGTCATTCCATTCAACATAAATTTCACGCCGAGGTTTATCCTGGAAGTGTTTGTATCAAACGTATTTAATATTTATAAAGCTCTGGGGTCCGAGTTGGATTCCGAGGAGCCGACTGTTTATTCCGACGCCTGGGGGGGGGGCTCAAAGGGAGAATTCGGCTCTCACAGAGCTGGCGTATGTTCTGCCGGGGGTTCTGGGTAATGATGACAGGACCGCGACTATAACAAAAGCAACAGACGGAACTTGGGTTTGTGGAAAGCGCGTCCCTGTTCAACCCTTCTAGTATGTTATAGAATGGACAGCTCTTAGCAACTTTTCAATTGGTCTTAATTTTTTATTTTTGATCATTTTTTAAATTATTTGCTTTCCCCTTATGACTCTTTTCAGCTTTCAAAAGGGGTCACTGACCCCGGCAGCCTAATTGTTTGGGAAAATCACTCTCTACAACATACTAAAGTAAAATAGGCCCCTTATCATGTTATACAATAAACAGGTATTAGCAACTTTTCAATTGACCATTTTTTTTAATTACTTGCTTTTCCGTTCTGACTCTTTCCGGCTTTCAAATGGGGGTCACTGACCCCGGCAGGGTCTATAAGGCTACACTTTCATTGTTACTTCTACTTTTTATTACTATTCTTTCTATTCAGACCCACTTCTATTCATATTCCAGTTTCTCATATAAACCACTGGCTGGTTGCTAGGATAGTTTGTACCCTAGAAACCATATAGCTGCTAAAATACCAGACGGGAGAATTGCTGATTATAAATAATTCAAAAACTACAAATAATAAAAAATGAAGACCAATTGCAAATTGTTTTGGAAAATCACTCCCTACAACATACTAAAGTTATTAAAAGGTGAACAACCCCTTTAACACGTTAAAAAAAATACAAAAACTTCCCAAAAATCCTTAGTAAATGGACCCCTTATTATGTTATACAATGGACAGGTATTAACGACTTTTCAGTTGGTCTTCATTTTTTAAAAATGATTTGCTTTTCCCTTCAGACTCTTTGCAGCTTTCAAATGGGGGTCACTGACCCCGGCAGCCAAACCCTATTGCTCTGTGAGGCTCCAGTTTTATTGTTATTGTTACTTTTTATTACTATTCTTTCTATTCAGACCCACGTCTATTCATATTCCTGTTTCTCATATAAACCACTGCCTGGTTGCTAGGATAGTTTGTACCCTAGCAACCATACAGCTGCTAAAATACCAAACTAGAGAGTTACTGATTATAAAGCTAAATAATTCATAAACTACAAATAAAAAATGCAGACCAACTGCAAATTGTTTTGGAAAATCACTCTCTACAACATACTAGTTATTTAAAGGTCAACAACCCCTTTAACACATTTCCCAAAAAACCTTAGTAAATGGGCCCCTGATTATCTTATACAATGGAAAGTTATTAGCAACTTTTCAATTGATCTGACACTTTGCAGCTTTCAAATGGGGGTCACTGACCCCGGCAGGGTCTATAAGGCTACACTTTCATTGTTACTTCTACTTTTTATTACTATTCTTTTTATTCAGACCCACTTCTATTCATATTCCAGTTTCTCATATAAACCACTGCCTGGTTGCTAGGATAGTTTGGACTATATAGCTGTTAAAATACCAGACTGGAAAATTGCTGATTATAAACAATTCAAAAACTACACATAATACAAAATTAAGACCAATTGCAAATTGTTTTGGATGGGATGGTTCACATTTAAGGTACATTTTAGTATATTATACAGCGGCCAATTCTAAGCGACTTTTCAGTTGGTCTTCATTACTTATTTTTTATCATTTTTAAATTATTTGCCTTCTTCTTCTGACTCTTCCCAGCTTTCAAATGGGGGTCACTGACCCCGGGAGCCAAACCCTATTGCTCTGTGAGGCTCCAGTTTTATTGTTATTGTTACTTTTTATTCCTTATCTTTCTATTCAGACCCACGTCTATTCATATTCCAGTTTCTCATATAAACCACTGCCTGGTTGCTAGGATAGTTTGGACCCTAGCAACCATATACCTGTAGCTGCTAAAATACCAGTGTTGCTGATTATACATAATTCAAAAACTACAAATAATAAAAAATGAAGACCAATTGCAAATTGTTTTGGAAGGAGTGGTTCATCTTTAAGTTACCTTAAGTATGTTATACAGAGGCCAGTTCTAAGCGACTTTTCAATTGGTCTTCATTACTTATTTTTTATCATTTTTAAATTATTTGCCTTCTTCTTCTGACTCTTTCCAGCTTTCAAATGGGGGTCACTGACCCCGGCAGCCAAACCCTATTGCTCTGTGAGGCTCCAGTTTTATTGTTATTGTTACTTTTTATTAATAAGGAAAACTCAACACTTGAATCGAGCTAAAAAATCAAACTCCCCCCCATTCCGTCACCGCTGAAATCAAGTTCCCCCGTTCCAGGTTCCGGCAAGTAGAATATTATTACGGCAGCCAAGTTGGGAACATTCCAAATAAAAAGAACAAACCCGAGAGCCTAAATAAGTCATACAGTATAATATGTTAATATTCTCTTCCCTTTTACAAATTATAAATTATTCTGTATCTTCGGTCTGAAAAAAACTGCAAAGCGGCCGATTTCAAAGACGTATTCGCCGGCTCGCGGGCACGGAAAGGAGCCTTTCATATTCCCATTCTGATCAGGGGCTCCATCGAGCGGATGATTATAGCGCAAATTGCTTTAACTCTATAGAAAACAGCTCGCTTTAAAGTCCAACAACAATCGGGGCTGATGGGAATCCAAATAAAGCTTTTTATCTGGGACCTTTTCCTCTTTTTTACATGTTAAATAAAAGATAATGGTGAGAAGGGGAAAGACGCTGAACATCACAGAATATTAGCACAGCCAAGTGCTTAGTGTTCCTTTATTAATGCCAGTGGCCAAGGCAAATATGAGCAAGTGGAGCAGTTAGCGCTGTCGTCTGGAAAATAATGAGTTGGATTTCTCCCTGAACTATCGATTCTGCCCCCCCCCCCTTCTCTTGACAAATAAACTCGCTGCAAAATGATCTGTTTGAAAGTCACACACCAGAGACAGCTTGACTGAGCTCCGAGAGAGGGCAAGGTCCAAGTGCTAGAGCTCTAACTTACACCACCATATACGATGCCCATGTCCTTGCCTTTTAGCAGCACTAGATCCCCTTAAGATGAGCTATGAACCCTTCAACCAGAGCTAGGAGAACTTGCACACAACAAAGAGCCATTGAGGAGAAATAGGAGCCCTTGGGCAAGACCAGAAGTCTTTAAGAAGTGCCCTGATCCCTTGACCAGAGATAGGAGAACTTGCACACAACCAAGAGCCATTGAGGAGAAATAGGAGCCCTTGGGCAAGACCAGAAGTCTTTAAGAAGTGCCCTGATCCCTTGACCAGAGATAGGAGAACTTGAACACAACGAAGAGCCATTGAGGAGAAATAGGAGCCCTTGGGCAAGACCAGAAGTCTTTAAGAAGTGCCCTGATCCCTTGACCAGAGATAGGAGAACTTGCACACAAGAAGAGCCATTGAGGAGAAATAGGAGCCCTTGGGCAAGACCAGAAGTCTTTAAGAAGTGCCCTGATCTCTTGACCAGAGCTAGGAGAACTTGCACACAACGAAGAGCTATTGAGGAGAAAAAGGAGCCCTTGGGCAAGACCAGAAGTCTTTAAGAAGTGCCCTGATCCCTTGACCAGAGCTAGGAGAACTTGCACACAATGAAGAGCCATTGAGGAGAAATAGGAGCCCTTGGGCAAGACCAGAAGTCTTTAAGAAGTGCTATGAACCCTTGACCAGAGCTAGGAGAACTTGCACACAACAAAGAGCCATTGAGGAGAAATAGGAGCCCTTGGGCAACACCAGAAGTCTTTAAGAAGTGCTATGAGCCCTTGACCACAGCTAGGAAGACTTGCACAACACTTAGAGCCCTTGAGCAGTGGGCAACACCAGAAGCCTTTGAGAAGTGCTATCAGCCCTTGGCCAGTGCTAGAAGACCTTGGGCAACACCAGAATACTTTGAGAAGTGCTTTGAGCCCTTGACTAGAACTGGGAGAACTTGCACAACACCAAGAGCGCTTGAGTAGAAGTAGGAGCCCTTGGGCAACACCAGAGGTCTTTGAAAAGTGCTATGAACCCTTGACCAGAGCTAGGAGAACTTGTATAACACTAAATGCCCTTGATGAGAAATAAGAGCCCTTGGGCAACACCGGAAGTCTTTGAGAAATGCTATGAACCCTTGACTAGAGCTGGGAGAACTTGCACAACACTAAGAGCCCTTGAGTAGAAGTAGGAGCCCTTGGGCAACACCAGAGGTCTTTGAGAAGTGCTATGAACCCTTGACCAGAGCTAGGAGAACATGCACAACACCGAGAGCGCTTGAGTAGAAGTAGGAGCCCTTGGGCAACACCAGAGGTCTTTGAAAAGTGCTATGAACCCTTGACCAGAGCTAGGAGAACTTGTATGACACTAAATGCCCTTGATGAGAAATAAGAGCCCTTGTGCAACAACAGAAGTCTTTAAGAAGTGCTATGAGCCCTTGACTAGAGCTGGGAGAACTTGCACAACACCAAGAGCCCTTGAGTAGAAGTAGGAGCCCTTGGGCAACACCAGAGGTCTTTGAAAAGTGCTATGAACCCTTGACTAGAGCTGGGAGAACTTGCACAACACCAAGAGCCCTTGAGTAGAAGTAGGAGCCCTTGGACAACACCAGAGGTCTTTGAAAAGTGCTATGAACCCTTGACCAGAGCTAGGAGAACTTGTATGACACTAAATGCCCTTGATGAGAAATAAGAGCCCTTGTGCAACAACAGAAGTCTTTAAGAAGTGCTATGAGCCCTTGACTAGAGCTGGGAGAACTTGCACAACACCAAGAGCCCTTGAGTAGAAGTAGGAGCCCTTGGGCAACACCAGAGGTCTTTGAGAAGTGCTATGAACCCTTGACCAGAGCTAGGAGAACTTGCATAATTCTAAAAGCCCTTGAGGAGAAATAGGAGCCCTTGGGCAACACCAGAAGTCTTTGAGAAATGCTATGAACCCTTGACCAGAGCTAGGAGAACATGCACAACACCGAGAGCGCTTGAGTAGAAGTAGGAGCCCTTGGGCAACACCAGAGGTCTTTGAAAAGTGCTATGAACCCTTGACCAGAGCTAGGAGAACTTGTATGACACTAAATGCCCTTGATGAGAAATAAGAGCCCTTGTGCAACAACAGAAGTCTTTAAGAAGTGCTATGAGCCCTTGACTAGAGCTGGGAGAACTTGCACAACACTAAGAGCCCTTGAGTAGATGTAGGAGCCCTTGGGCAACACCAGAAGTCTTTGAGAAGTGTTATGAACCCTTGACTAGAGCTGGGAGAACTTGAACAACACTAAGAGCCCTTGAGTAGAAGTAGGAGCCCTTGGGCAACACCAGAGGTCTTTGAGAAGTGCTATGAACCCTTGACCAGAGCTAGGAGAACATGCACAACACCAAGAGCGCTTGAGTAGAAGTAGGAGCCCTTGGGCAACACCAGAGGTCTTTGAAAAGTGCTATGAACCCTTGACCAGAGCTAGGAGAACTTGTATGACACTAAATGCCCTTGATGAGAAATAAGAGCCCTTGTGCAACAACAGAAGTCTTTAAGAAGTGCTATGAGCCCCTGACCAGAGCTAGGAAAACATGTACAAAACTAAGAGCCCTTGAGCAGAAATTGGAGAACATGTATAACTAGTAGCCCTTGAAAAGTGCTAGGAGATCTTAACAGAACTAGGAGCCTTTAAGAAGACTTTAAGAAATGCTATGAACCCTTGACAACAGCTAGGAGCTAGGAGGACTTGCACAACAGTTAGAGCCCTTGAGCAGTGAGCAACACCAGAAGTCTTTGAGAAGTGTTATGAGACCTTGACCAGAGTGAGGAGAACTTGCACAACACTAAGAGCCCTTGAGCAGAACTAGGAGCCCTTGGGCAACACTGGAAGTCCTTGTTGGAAGCCCTTGAGAAGTGCTAAGGGCTTTGAGCAGAAGAACTAGGAGAGCATGTGCAACACTAGGAGCCAGTGACAACAAGTGCTATGAGCCCTTGCTCAGAACTTTATGTGCAACACTACTAGGAGCCCTTCACTGAGCAACACTACAAGCCCTTGGGAAGTGCTATTATTGGCTGTAGGTTGAGGTAGCCCTGTGAATATTCTAATGCTCTGACTAGCTACAGGTTAGTGAAGCCCTATGAACATTTTCATGGTCTGATTGGCTACAGGTTGGTCTACCCATATGACTATTCTCATACTCTAATTGGCTACAGGTTGGTCAAGCCAATTGAACATTCTCATGCTACAAGTTGGTCTTCCCCTAACCTTTTCATGCTGGGATTGGCTGAATAAGACTTTTTTTTTCTACAACTTTCTAGTAGTCTTTTTCCATGTATTTACACACAGACAAAGCAACGCCCCAGTGGAGCTGCCATTAAATCCATATTATATAGACTTCCCACACGCTGCCAGATATAACTATATATAAAAATGGATCCATTTAAAATACCCATTTGCAAAAACAAAATAACCGAGGTAGGGAACCAAGAAGATATAATGTTCCAATAAAAAACTAAAAGTACTAACATCATTTGGCAAATTTTGTTTTGTGAATTATAGCAGCAATAGTATTTTTTTTTTTTCGAAGCGCAGTTCCGGAACATCAAAATCTATTTGCCGTCTTTTGATACGGGGAGAATAGAAAGCCGACGGGATGGGAGAGAGCAGCCCGTTGAAAGCCTAGAAGACAAAATAAATGACTGTTGCTGTGCCAAAATGCTTTAGATTGGAAAAACATGAAGAGTATTGTCATAGGCCTCTTTGTTTCAACATACGGCAGAGAGGGAAAAAGGCGGCTGTGACTTTGTGCTACACGGACATGAATCATTCATGAGTCTGAACTCCCAAACAGCCAGATATAATAACAGATCACTTACTGCACATTATATAAACAGCTCTGGGTCTGTTAAACTTCAACAACGGGATCTTTTGCTTGACCGGTAGAATAATACTGCCCCCTGTGGCTGCTGATAGAGCTGCATAGTAGGTGCGAGTGAAACAGGACACAAAGGCTCAGATAATTACTACTTACCGTATATACTCGAGTATAAGCCGATCCGAATATAAGCCGAGGTACCTAATTTTACCTAAGAAAACTGGAAAAACGTATTGACTCGAGTATAAGCCTAGGGTGGGAAATGCAGCCGCTACTGCTAAGTTTCAATAATCAAAATAAATACCAATACAATTACATTAAATGAGGCATCAGTGGGGTATATGTTTTTAAATATTTATTTCAAAGATAAACAGTAAACTAGCTCTGTAAGTGGAGAAGAGGGCCAACAAAAACAATATGGTATCAATAATAACAATAACAACAATAATAACACAAAGAGTTAAAATCATTCAAAACTATATATAGATTATATAGAATAGAAAGTGCAATGTCTAGTGCAGAATGGGACAGGTGAGGATGGTAGATGAAGATGAATATGGGAGTTGGCCAGGGCACTGGAGGGTCTGGTTGCGGGGGGCCTAATTTGCACACAAAAGACAGAGGGTGCTAGTCTGGAGGGACCCATGGCACCCGACTCGAGTATAAGCCGAGGGTGACTTTTTCAGCACATTTTGGGTGCTGAAAAACTAGGCTTATACTCGAGTATATACAGTAATTAACTTCTGTCTTATCCTGGAGCAGCAGGAATAGGGCAGTGATCCCCAACCAGTGGCTCGTGGGGAACATGTTGCTCCCCAACTCCTTGGATGTTGCTCCCAATGCCCCCAAACCAGGGAGTTATTTTTGAATTCCTGACTTGGGGGCAAGTTTTGGTTGCATAAAGACCCAATATAATGCCAAGCAGAGCCTCCCGAAGACTGACAGTCCACATAGAGGCACTTAAATAGCCAATTACTTCTCTTATTGGCACCATCAGGAACCATTTTATGCTTGTGTTGCTCCCCAATACATTTTCCATTTGAATGTGGCTCATGGGTATAAAAGGTTGGGGATCCCTGATCCAGGGATTGGCCAACCGTTTGGCAAGTTGTATAATTGGCTGGTATATTTGCAAATGGGAAGCTTAAAAGGGGCCTTTAGCTAATAATAGGGTCTACCTGAAATACCAACATGGAGCTGGAGTTCCAGCAAACATCTTGCCCTTCAATGTGAGTAGGACCGTAGCTGGTTGCTTTAATTAACCAAGTAAATGTGTCCTGACCAGTTCCAAAGCTCGGCTTTAACATGACTTTTATACTAATGGGGTCTCCATGGGGAGATTCCAAAAGTTGGGTAGGGGGGAAGTATTAAAGTAGTATTAAAGGGGAAGTAATAAAGGGCAAAGATGTATCAGAAAGCTATAAATGGAGATGGAGAAAGATAACCCATGTTATAAAATCAAGTGAGAATGGGGCCAGGTTGGGGCACCGAAAGCAAAAAGTAAATAAAGGTGTGATAATGTATGTATGTGTGTGTGTGTGTATGTATAACTTTATTTATAAAGCGCCACAACAGTACGCAGCGCTGTACAGTCTTACAGAATACACAATTACACACAGGGATGACAAGTGTTATAATAAATAAATACAATAAATATATATCAATACACAGGGAATAAGCGCCATGTGGTATGAGACACAGTAGGAAGGAGGTCCCTGCCCCATAGAGCTTACAATCTAAGTCTAATAATGGGGGAAAACGGGGGAAACAAGAAGAACAGGTTAAAAAACAATGTCCAATAATGAGTTTGTGAAGGGTATTGATTGTGCTTCCATCATTGTGTTCCGCTGTGTGTCTGTCAGTTAGGTTGTTTAGGTAAATTGTTGCTTTAATGAGGGACTGTGAAATAAGAGACAAATATAATTATATAGGAAATAATGTACCCCCTACAGGGGACTCTGAGTATCACTCATGTATTATAAGGGATAATGTACCCCCTACTGTAAATGATAAGGATATTAGCAGTCACTGAGGGGTTCTGTGCCCCCCATATAAAGGCACAAGGCTGCAGGCTGAGTTATACAGGGAACTCTGAGTATCACTCATGTATTATAAGGGATAATGTACCCCCTACTGTAAATGATAAGGATATTAGCAGTCACTGAGGGGTTCTGTGCCCCCCATATAAAGGCACAAGGCTGCAGGCTGAGTTATACAGGGAACTCTGAGTATCACTCATGTATTATAAGGGATAATGTACCCCCTACTGTAAATGATAAGGATATTAGCAGTCACTGAGGGGTTCTGTGCCCCCCATATAAAGGCACAAGGCTGCAGGCTGAGTTATACAGGGAACTCTGAGTATCACTTATGTATTATAAGGGATAATGTACCCCCTACTGTAAATGATAAGGATATTAGCAGTCACTGAGGGGTTCTGTGCCCCCCATATAAAGGCACAAGGCTGCAGGCTGAGTTATACAGGGAACTCTGAGTATCACTCATGTATTATAAGGGATAATGTACCCCCTACTGTAAATGATAAGGATATTAGCAGTCACTGAGGGGTTCTGTGCCCCCCATATAAAGGCACAAGGCTGCAGGCTGAGTTATACAGGGAACTCTGAGTATCACTCATGTATTATAAGGGATAATGTACCCCCTACTGTAAATTATAAGGATATTAGCAGTCACTGAGGGGTTCTGTGCCCCCCATATAAAGGCACAAGGCTGCAGGCTGAGTTATACAGGGAACTCTGAGTATCACTCATGTATTATAAGGGATAATGTACCCCCTACTGTAAATGATAAGGATATTAGCAGTCACTGAGGGGTTCTGTGCCCCCCATATAAAGGCACAAGGCTGCAGGCTGAGTTATACAGGGAACTCTGAGTATCACTCATGTATTATAAGGGATAATGTACCCCCTACTGTAAATGATAAGGATATTAGCAGTCACTGAGGGGTTCTGTGCCCCCCATATAAAGGCACAAGGCTGCAGGCTGAGTTATACAGGGAACTCTGAGTATCACTCATGTATTATAAGGGATAATGTACCCCCTACTGTAAATTATAAGGATATTAGCAGTCACTGAGGGGTTCTGTGCCCCCCATATAAAGGCACAAGGCTGCAGGCTGAGTTATACAGGGAACTCTGAGTATCACTCATGTATTATAAGGGATAATGTACCCCCTACTGTAAATGATAAGGATATTAGCAGTCACTGAGGGGTTCTGTGCCCATATAAAGGCACAAGGCTGCAGGCTGAGTTATACAGGGAACTCTGAGTATCACTCATGTATTATAAGGGATAATGTACCCCCTACTGTAAATGATAAGGATATTAGCAGTCACTGAGGGGTTCTGTGCCCCCCATATAAAGGCACAAGGCTGCAGGCTGAGTTATACAGGGAACTCTGAGTATCACTCATGTATTATAAGGGATAATGTACCCCCTACTGTAAATTATAAGGATATTAGCAGTCACTGAGGGGTTCTGTGCCCCCCATATAAAGGCACAAGGCTGCAGGCTGAGTTATACAGGGAACTCTGAGTATCACTCATGTATTATAAGGGATAATGTACCCCCTACTGTAAATGATAAGGATATTAGCAGTCACTGAGGGGTTCTGTGCCCCCCATATAAAGGCACAAGGCTGCAGGCTGAGTTATACAGGGAACTCTGAGTATCACTCATGTATTATAAGGGATAATGTACCCCCTACTGTAAATGATAAGGATATTAGCAGTCACTGAGGGGTTCTGTGCCCCCCATATAAAGGCACAAGGCTGCAGGCTGAGTTATACAGGGAACTCTGAGTATCACTCATGTATTATAAGGGATAATGTACCCCCTACTGTAAATGATAAGGATATTAGCAGTCACTGAGGGGTTCTGTGCCCCCCATATAAAGGCACAAGGCTGCAGGCTGAGTTATACAGGGAACTCTGAGTATCACTCATGTATTATAAGGGATAATGTACCCCCTACTGTAAATGATAAGGATATTAGCAGTCACTGAGGGGTTCTGTGCCCCCCATATAAAGGCACAAGGCTGCAGGCTGAGTTATACAGGGAACTCTGAGTATCACTCATGTATTATAAGGGATAATGTACCCCCTACTGTAAATGATAAGGATATTAGCAGTCACTGAGGGGTTCTGTGCCCCCCATATAAAGGCACAAGGCTGCAGGCTGAGTTATACAGGGAACTCTGAGTATCACTTATGTATTATAAGGGATAATGTACCCCCTACTGTAAATGATAAGGATATTAGCAGTCACTGAGGGGTTCTGTGCCCCCCATATAAAGGCACAAGGCTGCAGGCTGAGTTATACAGGGAACTCTGAGTATCACTCATGTATTATAAGGGATAATGTACCCCCTACTGTAAATGATAAGGATATTAGCAGTCACTGAGGGGTTCTGTGCCCCCCATATAAAGGCACAAGGCTGCAGGCTGAGTTATACAGGGAACTCTGAGTATCACTCATGTATTATAAGGGATAATGTACCCCCTACTGTAAATGATAAGGATATTAGCAGTCACTGAGGGGTTCTGTGCCCCCCATATAAAGGCACAAGGCTGCAGGCTGAGTTATACAGGGAACTCTGAGTATCACTCATGTATTATAAGGGATAATGTACCCCCTACTGTAAATGATAAGGATATTAGCAGTCACTGAGGGGTTCTGTGCCCCCCATATAAAGGCACAAGGCTGCAGGCTGAGTTATACAGGGAACTCTGAGTATCACTCATGTATTATAAGGGATAATGTACCCCCTACTGTAAATGATAAGGATATTAGCAGTCACTGAGGGGTTCTGTGCCCATATAAAGGAACAAGGCTGCAGGCTGAGTTATACAGGGAACTCTGAGTATCACTCATGTATTATAAGGGATAATGTACCCCCTACTGTAAATGATAAGGATATTAGCAGTCACTGAGGGGTTCTGTGCCCATATAAAGGAACAAGGCTGCAGGCTGAGTTATACAGGGAACTCTGAGTATCACTCATGTATTATAAGGGATAATGTACCCCCTACTGTAAATGATAAGGATATTAGCAGTCACTGAGGGGTTCTGTGCCCCCCATATAAAGGCACAAGGCTGCAGGCTGAGTTATACAGGGAACTCTGAGTATCACTCATGTATTATAAGGGATAATGTACCCCCTACTGTAAATGATAAGGATATTAGCAGTCACTGAGGGGTTCTGTGCCCCCCATATAAAGGCACAAGGCTGCAGGCTGAGTTATACAGGGAACTCTGAGTATCACTCATGTATTATAAGGGATAATGTACCCCCTACTGTAAATGATAAGGATATTAGCAGTCACTGAGGGGTTCTGTGCCCATATAAAGGAACAAGGCTGCAGGCTGAGTTATACAGGGAACTCTGAGTATCACTCATGTATTATAAGGGATAATGTACCCCCTACTGTAAATGATAAGGATATTAGCAGTCACTGAGGGGTTCTGTGCCCATATAAAGGAACAAGGCTGCAGGCTGAGTTATACAGGGAACTCTGAGTATCACTCATGTATTATGGGGATAATTCCCTCCCCCTCCATCTGCCAAAAGTTACCAAAAGTGCTATATCCTATAATGATGCCGTATCTCAGACACAGACGCAGCCCCTCCATTTCCCCTTCGCCCCGGCGCGTTTCACTTTGTTGCTGGAACACAAATGAGTATCACAGACGACGGAGACGCCGGCCCCACAAACAGGCCTTTCATTGCCTTTGAACGGAGCAGATGAAACGCGCGGCGGCGGCGGCGTACGGACAAAGCGTTTGGTTCTGAACGCAAAAAAAAATGCCTTTGTGCTATTTTTTAATGGGCTTGTAATAATGTCTGTAATCCTGCGGGAGTCAGTAATACGCACACACAATGGCGTTCCGCAGAGCCGCTGCCCATTTGTTCACCGGATTTTGTGCAGCGCTGTCAATTAGCCCCCCCCCCCGTGCGCACCATGGTGACTTCTACCTACAGGCACCGCAGGAGTTTGTTTTCCTTCAGATCATCTCGGCCGCAGGAGGCTTCTCGTTTGTGTAAATAAATACTCTCCGAGCCTCATTATTATTGCAGAGACGCCGCGGGGAGACGCACAGAGAAACCATTCTGTTCCCAGAGCAGTGTTGGGGGGGCTTAGTATTAGCGGCTGGGGGGGTTAATATTTACGCGTAGTGATGAGCGAATCTGTCCCGTTCGCTTCGGCATAAAATTTGCGAAACGGCAAGAAAATTCACAGAACTGCAAAAAATTCACAAAACGCATTTGTTGCGTAATTTTTTTGTCGCCCGCGTCTATTTTTTTGTTAGCTGTGCTTTTTTGACGGAACTGGGTCCAATTTTGATGCAACCGCTCAAGTGGATTTTCGAGTCTATCTTTAGTAAGCAAATTTTTCTGTGGCAAAAATTTGCAGAAAAGAAGAAATTCCCAGGGACAAAAAAGTCGCCAAGACGAAAAGTAGCCGAGACAAAAAAGTCGCCGCAAGAAAATACGCCCATTGACTTAAATGCATTTGGAATCAGAAAAAATAGATGCGCGTAAAAAATGTTGCGTATGTAAAAAGTTTGTCGCACGTAAAAATACGCCACCTATTGACTTCAATGCGTTTTGCAAATTTTCGTGAATTTTTTCGACAAAGCAAAATAGGACAGATTCCCTCATCACTATCGTATCTTGGGTCCTGTTGGTCCTAGTGACCGGCCCGTGGCTTGGCTCACAAACTGACAGCTATAGATATAAAAAGTGACTACCCCATTAAGGGTGAAGACACACGGAGCTACTAGTAGCAGCTACTTGTTACGGCTACAGAAACAGACAGTGCTGATCATTTACTGATAACTGTCCCTACGTGTGTTTTAGCAGGGGCAATTCTCAGTATTGTCTATGGCAGGGGATTTTCTAGCTTTCAGTAGCTGTGAAAAAGTAGCTGCTACTAAGTAGCTCCGTGTGTCTTCACCCTAAAGGGATGGTCCACATGTTATTTAACTTTTTATATGCTGTAAAATGGCCAGTTCTAAGCAACTTTGCAAATGAAAAACACTGGACATTAGTACTTACTAAGCACCAGCCCAGAATCGATCCCTACTGGGCTACTAACTCTTTGCAGCTCTCAAATGGGGGTCACTGACCCCGGCAGCCAAACCCTATTGCTCTGTGAGGCTCCAGTTTTATTGTTATTGTTACTTTTTATTACTTATCTTTCTTTTCAGTCCCTCCCCTATTCATATACCCCTTATTCGAACTACTCCCTGCTTACTAAGGTAACTTGGACCCTAGCAACCAGATAGCTGCTGAACAAAAACATGACATAACTAAAAAACTACAAATTATAAAAAATGAAGACCAATTGCAAATTGTCTCAGAATATCACTCTACATCATACTAAAAGTTAACTCAAAGTTAAACAACAAGTTTCGCACATTTTTCAGATAAGGAAACGGGACAGATCCGCTCATTACTATTAGCGCGCTGGGACTGTACCACTGGGAATGAGTAAAGGGAAACTAAACCCCCCTATGCAGTGACCAACCCCTTTAGATCATTAAATTACAAATAACCAGACTTCACTTGAAAAGACTAGTTTTGTTAGTATTAAATATTAAATAAAAATAACGGAGCTGTGGGAAGTTCTGAACATGATCCAACCTGCTCCCCTTTCCCTCACAGGATTTCTAATTAAAATGATAATTAACTTTTGGTGGCTGTAACACTTCCTGCACAAATTGGGTTTTGAAAGTTCAGTGACTTTGCTGAATTTCTGTGCGAACAAAAGTCTTTTAACGACAAAAGCCGACGCGGCAAATGAAGGTTTTAATTGCACCAAGGGAACCGGCGCCGCGCAGTTCTACCAGATCCGGACCGTACAGAACCTCTAAGAACGTGGATACGGAATGAACTCGGCACCGCGGTGTCACTATTAATCTTCCTCTCTCCATCCAGCAAATTGCACTTGGAATGGATAGTAATTACCCCTCAAACCTGGCAACTCCGGGCCCAGTAACTATCAGTCATTTACAGATACAGTTTATTTAAGTAATTGGTCATTTAGGGATAATACAACATAACAGATTGGCAGGTACTTATATAGAGATCTGTATAGAGGGCTAAGGGGGCCCAGCCTGCAGGCCAGTTAGGGGGGATTTGGGGTGAGTGCTTATTTGTGCCCTGGGTACCCCTGGAACTATAGCGGGGTGACTGTTACCCCAATGTTTCTATATATCTGTAACCTTGTTATGAGCTAAGGGGGCCCAGCCTGAAGGCCAGTTAGGGGGGGATTTGGGGTGAGTGCTTATTTGTGCCCTGGGTACCCCTGGAACTATAGCAGGGTGACTGTTACCCCAATGTTTCTATATATCTGTAACCTTGTTATGGGCTAAGGGGGCCCAGCCTGAAGGCCAGTTAGGGGGGATTTGGGGTGAGTGCTTATTTGTGCCCTGGGTACCCCTGGAACTATAGCAGGGTGACTGTTACCCCAATGTTTCTATATATCTGTAACCTTGTTATGGGCTAAGGGGGCCCAACCTGAAGGCCAGTTAGGGGGGATTTGGGGTGAGTGCTTATTTGTGCCCTGGGTACCCCTGGAACTATAGCAGGGTGACTGTTACCCCAATGTTTCTATATATCTGTAACCTTGTTATGGGCTAAGGGGGCCCAGCCTGAAGGCCAGTTAGGGGGGGATTTGGGGTGAGTGCTTATTTGTGCCCTAGGTACCCCTGGAACTATAGCGGGGTGACTGTTACCCCAATGTTTCTATATATCTGTAACCTTGTTATGGGCTAAGGGGGCCCAGCCTGAAGGCCAGTTAGGGGGGGATTTGGGGTGAGTGCTTATTTGTGCCCTGGGTACCCCTGGAACTATAGCGGGGTGACTGTTACCCCAATGTTTCTATATATCTGTAACCTTGTTATGGGCTAAGGGGGCCCAGCCTGAAGGCCAGTTAGGGGGGGATTTGGGGTGAGTGCTTATTTGTGCCCTGGGTACCCCTGGAACTATAGCAGGGTGACCATAGAGTACACTGCGCTTTCCCCTGTCTATTAGGCGCCTATATAACATAATGCAATTTAAAGCACTTTATTCACCACTTGTCTCTATTTCTAAGTTTCAATGTTCTGCCCACAGATTATGAGGAATAACAGAATTATATGTACCAGTCACTATATATAATGTGTGTGTTTGCATGGGGAAGGCATTTCCTGCTGCGCTTTACTTCCTTGCTGCCATACACACAGCAGTCCAGCCTTGCTTTGGGGCAGCGGATCCCATAGAAGCTCTATTTGATTCACTGCAGAGATTTCCCCTTTAAAACAACCTTTAGCCACAACGAGCCGAGATCCATTTATAACACACAAAAGCGTCGCATTCGTCTCGTTACGCAGCCAATTAAATAACCCGAGCGAGCGGTTCCAATATCTCGCCCTTTAAAAAAATCAATTCCGTTTGTTTTTTAGTAGCTTTTTATGACTTTTAACTGCAACAATTTGCAAGTTTATGCGTTTGCTCTGGGCATTAACTCCTGTCAGCGGGATCAGTTTAGTGCTCCTACATCTGTATTTCATTAAAGCATTAAATCTTCCTCCGAGAGCAACGGCTTTGGGTTCCTTCTGTCCCGGAATCGGCGCTGCCGCGGCCTGTACTGCAGGGTTTAGCCACAAACCAATCAAAATTAGTTTCCCCAAATACTCTGCCCCGCCCCCCCCAAGTCACAATTATGTCCCATAAAGCTGAAACAGAATATCGATGGGGTAGATTTACTAGAATTCCGTAATTACTCTTTTTTGTATTATTATATTTTGGAATGTGACTAAATTTGTTTTTCCTAACGTCTGATTTCCCTTGACTTTTTTCGAATTGTCGCCGCGAAAATCGAGTCGAGTTTTTGGACAAAACCCGGCAAATGTCTAGGAAAAGGAAGGGGCCTCTGCCATTGGCTTCTACATAAACTCGGCAAGTTTAACCGGGCAAAATCTCGGAAATCTGGCAGCGTTTTTTTCTCTGTGACTTTTTGTGCTAAAAATTAACGTGCAAAGTCGCGCTCGGCGAAAAATAGCGCGCACACGTCCCTACGTTGCGGCGTGCGTCTTGACGCCACATGCACTCGCGCTTGTCGCCGCCTTTAAATAATCGCCATTTTCCAGCCATCATTGCTTGGTTATCAAGTTTACTTGTGCCTGGCGTTTCATTGTATCCCGATTCCTTGTTGAAACTTCTGCCTGGATCTACGCTTCTGAAACTCTTCTGCCTGCCCCGACTCAGACCTGTTTGACCTCTCCTCTGCTTGATCCTCGGTACCTCGTTATTGGCTCTCCGGCTTCTCTCCACTGCCGTGCTCCCTGTCCTCATCCTCAGGCAAGCCTCCGGTTAGTGTGAGATGTTTGTGGGCTTGCTCGCTACATACCGTCTGCCGGCTTGGATTACCTCCCACAGCCTGTTATCACTCCGCGGCCTGACAGGGTCAGACTGGGGGTTCCAGGGCCCACTGGGGCTCCCGCCGGCCGCGTCCCCTAACCCCCTCCCGCAGGGGCCCCCATAATTCCCGGCAGGGTCCCCACCCGACATCCTCCCCAAGCACACATAAATCTAACGACTCAGGGGAGGAGCAGTCACGCAGGGGGAGCGCCGGTAAGGGTCGGGTCTGGGCGGCTGGGGCTCACTAGGACCGGGGCCCACCGGGATTATTCCTGGTGTCCCAACGGCCCAGTCTGACCCTGGGTGGATAGAGGCTTTGCCTGGAGACATTGCCACCGTATTTCGCTTCCTGGATCGGCTCCAACCCCGGCGTTTGCGTTCGCGCTCTACATTTCTAGCCCCGGTACCGCCTTTCCATCATCGCTAGTTCAAGTAATAGGGGAAAAAAAAAAAAAAGTTATTATAGGTCAAACTTATTAATAGAAGGGCTTAGAATAAGGTGACCAGATTTGCGGAGAAAAATCCAGGGACAGGGGTAAAAATGGCGACTGCTTGAATGCCTGTTGGGGTGTTTTTGCCCCACGGGGACGGCAAACGGGACAATTGCCACGGGGACAGCAGCTCTGAAATGGGGTAGATCCCCGTCATACGGCGACAAATGGGAACCAAAGCTGAGAAGGGATTTTCTTATTACAAAATGTTAGTGTTACTGGCCCTTTAAAGCTGGGTCTGCTTGAGAGACTTTAGGTGGTCATACACTGGCCAATACCTGCGGGTCAACTGGGTTTGGGCTGATCAGTTACCCACCCAGCAGGCCTAATTCTGCCCAGTGTACCACCAAGCTTAGCTCCATCTGGTGCTTTATCATTTTATGCCTGTCCAACCCCACAACCTCTGATGACACTGGGCATGGGTTTATAAAGGGTCTTGGTACAGTGGGTCAGACTTGCAGGGTTGGACTGAACCAGTGGGACAACATGAAAAAACCCAGTGGGCCCCCCAGACCCAGTCCTGCTCCCCGTCCCAAGTGGAACTTTCTGTCTGTCCTCCCATGTGCTCCCCCCTGTCCATAAAGAGGCGGGGTTGCCATTAGCATTGATTCCTGTGGGGTGGGGGGCCCCTGAGGTGGCAGCAATGGTGGGCCCTGCACCCCCTAGTCTGACACTGCAGACTGGGTTCTAGTGAAGTGCCGGCCAAATACCTGCAGGCTGGGTGGGTTCTGATGGACCCCCGCACACAATTCTGCCTTATTTTCTTGGAATCGATTCTGACCGAGGCAATATCTGCCCTGAGCATGGATGTTCTTTGGTTTCCATGGGGTTCTTCTCACATAGCGGTAGGTAAATTGGCTTCAGATTAAACGTCGGTGTGCAATAGGTTAATTAGATTGTAAGCTCCGCTGACTGCACAGTTCCTGCAAAGTGCTGAGTAATATAAGGATAATGAGGCCGCAGGAGATATTATAGCATTAAAGGTTCCTGTCACTGAGCCAAACGAGGGATCTGATTCCTCTGTTACTGTATTTAGATTGTTTGCAGCAAATTCCAATGCACCGCACTGCAGTCCTGGATCCTCATCATCATCATTATTATTATTATTATTATTATTTATTCATGGAGCTCAAATGTTTCTGCCCCTGTATGGAAAGGAGTGACATGTCCCTAATAAATCCTCCCTGGAATAAATAATGGATGAGATCGTATTCGTAGAATTGATTGGAGGAAGAAATAAATGTTATAATATCCCCAGTGAGATTTAGTTAAGATCCCGATTGTAATTGTTACATTACTGGCTGCTGGGGGGGCAAGTGGAACCAGCCTGGATAGTGAATCAGGTTTATTAAGAGGGGCTGTAGTTACAATAAAAAAAAATTTGATTTCTAATATCCTTATCAATTACAGTAGGGGGTACACTATCCCTTATAATACATGAGTGATACTCAGATTTCCCTGTATAACTCAGCCTGCAGCCTTGTGCCTTTATATGGGCACAGAGCCCCTCAGTGACTGCTAATATCCTTATCATTTACAGTAGGGGGTACATTATCCCTTATAATACATGAGTGATACTCAGAGTTCCCTGTATAACTCAGCCTGCAGCCTTGTGCCTTTATATGGGGGGCACAGAACCCCTCAGTGACTGCTAATATCCTTATCATTTACAGTAGGGGGTACATTATCCCTTATAATACATGAGTGATACTCAGAGTTCCCTGTATAACTCAGCCTGCAGCCTTGTGCCTTTATATGGGGGGCACAGAACCCCTCAGTGACTGCTAATATCCTTATCATTTACAGTAGGGGGTACATTATAACCCCTTATAATACATGAGTGATACTCAGAGTTCCCTGTATAACTCAGCCTGCAGCCTTGTGCCTTTATATGGGGGGCACAGAACCCCTCAGTGACTGCTAATATCCTTATCATTTACAGTAGGGGGTACATTATCCCTTATAATACATGAGTGATACTCAGAGTTCCCTGTATAACTCAGCCTGCAGCCTTGTGCCTTTATATGGGGGGCACAGAACCCCTCAGTGACTGCTAATATCCTTATCATTTACAGTAGGGGGTACATTATCCCGTATAATACATGAGTGATGCTCTGAGTTCCCTGTACATATATATATAGACACGGGATGGGCCATTATGGGATTTGTGACTAATTGAGTGGAGGAGCTGACGGGTTGCGGTTGGTGTGAGTGGAAGGTAGAAGACACAGCTGATACAGGAGCAGAATAATAAGTATCAATCTATTTTCATAACAATCCGGAGTTTTACCCGAGATTGGAAATCACTGTTCTCTGCAGATAAACTATTCATGAAGCTCTGCAATTTCATACGTAGCGCCGCTCTCCCTTTTCCCCCCACAGAGATTATATTCTGCTGAAATATGTTCCAGACTCTCTTTCCTCGCGCCGAAATATCCAGGAGTTAAATAACTGTGTAATGAGAGCGATAAAAGCGATTTAACTTTGCAGGAAGTTTAATGTTTCCATTAAAAAATAAAGGTAATTGGTTTTTTCTGCGCGTAAAGAAAATTTTTTTTTTTTTCTGCCGTATCCAAAAATTTGCTTAATGCTCGCGAGTTAAACCTGCATTATTCATGTTTAAATAGCGACGGACAATAAAACATATGTTCTTTGCCCTGAGAAATATGAATCGTATGGAAAATATTTGCCGGAGATTAAACAGCTGCTTTCTCCGCCATATGCCGGCCATGTCCCCCACTCACGTTTCTATTAGAATTTCATTCGGAAACCGGGGAGGGAAAAAAAAAAAAACGGAATTAAAAAAGTTGCTTTGTGCTTAATATTTCTGAAATGGTTATCAGAGGCTTTCAGTGGCTTCGGCGGTCCCAGCCTGCATTACTCCGCGTCGGCCAATTATAGCTTCCAAAGCCCCGGTCAATATCTCGCATTGATTTCCCGGGAACTAATTTGTCGTGCCAGGTTTGAGCAAAAGAGTTTTGAAAGGAGAAAATGTCGAGTTGAAAAACCTCGTGTCGGGCTGACAGTTGCGCGGCAAGGTGACGGCGAGCGATTGCATTAAGGGGCTGGAAGCCATTCATTCCCGTACAAGCGCAGTTTGAAGTTGCAAGTTATGGGATGTCATTGAGTGAGATTGCCTTTGAAAAAACCATCATAAATAAACTGATTTCAGAGCTGGAAGTGGCGGCATCGCCGGATCTAATACATTAGCCGAGGTGCCTGTCAAAAAGTTCAGACGCGGCCTGGGAATAAAGGGACGGAGCGGGGGCAGTTGGGTGGTTAGGGGCCTTACGTGGGCACGGAGGCAAGGACTTTGGTGACATCTTTTAGTGACTTCTACGTGAAGTCATCAGGGTGATGGTGTCATTGGGGATGGTCTCATTGGGGATGGTCTCATTGGGGATGGTCTCATTGGGGATGTCTCATTGGGGATGTCTCATTGGGGATGGTCTCATTGGAGATAGTCTCATTGGGGATGGTCTTATTGGGGATGGTCTCATTGGGGATGGTCTCATTGGGGATGTCTCATTGGGGATGGTCTCATTGGGGATGGTCTTATTGGGGATGGTCTCATTGGGGATGGTCTCATTGGGGATGGTCTCATTGGGGATGGTCTCATTGGGGATGGTCTCATTGGGAATGGTCTCATTGGGCATGGTCTCATTGGGAATGGTCTCATTGGGGATGGTCTCATTGGGAATGGTCTCATTGGGCATGGTCTCATTGGTGATGGTCTCATTGGGGATGGTCTCATTGGGGATGGCTCTGGTAGCTTCATGGCGAAAGTCTTGTTCAAATTACGGATGCGCCAACTCCATTATTTTTGGGTTCGACCAAACTCCCAATTTCTTTATGAAAGATTCAGCCGATTACTAAATCGAATCTTTTTTCATATGCAGATTAGGCTAAGGAATGGATTTTAGGTGGGCCCGGAGAGAAGGACTTTGGTGACATCTTTTAGTGACTTCTACTTGAAGTCATCTGGCTGAAGGTCTCATTGGGCATGGTCTCATTGATAATGGTCTCATTGGGGATGTTCTCATTGGGCATGGTCTCATTGGGCATGGTCTCATTGGGGATGGTCTCATTGGGGATGGTCTCATTGGGCATGGTCTCATTGGGCATGGTCTCATTGGGGATGGTCTTATTGGGGATGGCTCTGGTGGCTTCATGGTGAAAGTCTTGTTCAAACTACAGATGCGCCAACTCCATTATTTTTGGGTTCGGCCAAACCCCCAATTTCTTCATGAAAGATTCAGCCGATTACTAAATCGAATCTTAATTTTTAGATGCAGATTAGGCTAAGGAATGGATTTTAGGGATTTGGATTCCGTTTGGCCATATCTGAATCCTGCTGAAAAAGGCTGAATCTTTGCCGAACTCACCGCATCTCTAGTTAAAACTCTAGGCCCCTCCCAAACTGCACCACTGTCGTCATCCAAAATGCCTCTTTGCTCTACCTTGTCATTAGGGCATCTAAACCCAAATAATGAATTGGTGTGATCCTCTGAGCATTTTGACAATATAATTTTCTATTTGAAGTCGTTTATGACTGGTTTTAGCCAGTTCTATACTGCTGGGCAGTCCTTCGACTTAATGGTTTTTCAAGGCTCAGAGTGTCAGCGACCTGTCGAACTGTCAGCCAACGTCCTGCTGACTCTCAGCTGAGCCGAAAGCCTGCCATTAGCAAGTACCTCAAAAACAAATACAAATAGAAAATAAGTGTAAATTGCAAAAGTGCTCAGAGTAAGTTTACATCAATTTATTTTTGGGGTTTAGATCCCCTTTAAAAGTGCTGCAGTGTTAGGGGGCGCCATTGGCTCTGCTCGATGTCCTCTCCTCTGCAGGCACCATCCAAGAGCATGTACAGCTGGAGCTGCATCCTGATTGGCTTCCAGTGCAGCTGCCCTTGGCATGTTGGGAAGACGACATTCTGGGCAACAGGGCAGTACTGGGGGTCGGCAGTGGTGCCAGGAGGGGTGGCTTTGGAGGGGGCCTAGGGTGGCTTTGGAGGGGGCCAAGTGTTGCTTTAGAAGGGGCCTAGGGTGTCTTTAGAGGGGGCCTAGGGTGGCTTTGGAGGGGGCCTAGGGTGTCTTTAGAGGGGGCCTAGGGTGGCTTTGGACGGGGCCGAGGGTTGCTTTGGAGGGGGCCTAGGGTGGCTTTGGAGGGGGCCTAGGGTTGTTTTGGAGGGGGCCTAGGGTTGCTTTGAAAGGGGCCTAGGGTGGCTTTGGAGGGGGCCTATAGTGGCTTTGGAGGGGGCCTAGGGTGGCTTTGGAGGGGGCCTAGGGTGGCTTTGGAGGGGGCCTAGGGTGGCTTTGGAGGGGGCCTAGGGTGGCTTTGGCGGGGGCCTATGGTGGCTTTGGAGGGGGCCTAGGGTGGCTTTGGAGGGGGCCTAGGGTGGCTTTGGAGGGGGCCTAGGGTGGCTTTGGAGGGGGCCTATGGTGGCTTTGGAGGGGGCCTAGGGTGGCTTTGGAGGGGGCCTAGGGTGGCTTTGGAGGGGGCCTAGGGTGGCTTTGGAGGGGGCCTATGGTGGCTTTGGAGGGGGCCTAGGGTGGCTTTGGAGGGGGCCTAGGGTGGCTTTGGAGGGGGCCTATGGTGGCTTTGGAGGGGGCCTAGGGTGGCTTTGGAGGGGGCCTAGGGTGGCTTTGGAGGGGGCCTATGGTGGCTTTGGAGGGGGCCTAGGGTGGCTTTGGAAGGGGCCTAGGGTGGCTTTGGAGGGGGCCTAGGGTGGCTTTGGAGGGGGCCTAGGGTGGCTTTGGAGGGGGCCTAGGGTGGCTTTGGAGGGGGCCTAGGGTGGTTTTGGAAGGGGCCTAGGGTGGCTTTGGAGGGGGCCTAGGGTGGCTTTGGAGGGGGCCTAGGGTGGCTTTGGAAGGGGCCTAGGGTGGCTTTGGAGGGGGCCTAGGGTGGTTTTGGAAGGGGCCTAGGGTGGCTTTGGAGGGGGCCTAGGGTGGCTTTGGAGGGGGCCTAGGGTGGCTTTGGAAGGGGCCTAGGGTGGCTTTGGAGGGGGCCTAGGGTGGCTTTGGAGGGGGCCTAGGGTGGTTTTGGAAGGGGCCTAGGGTGGCTTTGGAAGGGGCCTAGGGTGGTTTTGGAAGGGGCCTAGGGTGGCTTTGGAGGGGGCCTAGGGTGGCTTTGGAAGGGGCCTAGGGTGGCTTTGGAGGGGGCCTAGGGTGGTTTTGGAAGGGGCCTAGGGTGGCTTTGGAGGGGGCCTAGGGTGGCTTTGGAGGGGGCCTAGGGTGGCTTTGGAGGGGCCAAGGGTTTAACAAGGCTGTTGTTCTCAACGTATATGCTCCATCGTTGCCAAGCAAAGAGACAGCTTGCCTACAAGGTAACGCTATGGGAAAAGCTTGTTGCCTAGCAACAGGCTTTTGCAAAAGTGTCTTTAACCTTTAATTAACCGTTCTCTGACATCATCTATGACATCAGTGATTACTTCAGCCATTCTAAAAACTCAGCACACTTTTAGAAATGTACCCAATGCCTTCCCCGCACTGTGGGCACAGTATCATATACAGAGGGCTGAGTGACTGAACTGGATTAAGGAATAAAAGCTTTTTTTCTTTCTTTTTTATACTGGGGTTTGGTTTGTCTCTATACCAGCCCTTGGTAATGTCTAAACATGGGGAACGTCTGTCTTGTCCAAGAATGAAGTGAGGAAACGAACACAAGCTGCGTGGGGAGAAAGTGGGGTTAATGGCTATTGTCCAGTTATTCCACTGCCAACATACTGGGGTCAATGGCACCCACTCCTGGTAAAGCCCGTCAGGCCAATAACACTGTCAGAATCCCTGCCATAAAGTAAGCTAGTATTGTTGCTGTGTGCCAGAGAGGAAGTAGATATGACTTTAAAGGGACACTGCCATGATATTTATGGGGCACTTTTTATTACTAAATGACACTGTTACACAGCAAATAATTCCCTCTGCCATTTAACCTTTTATTCTTGTACCAACAAATGTATTTGTAGCTGTAATATTGGTGTGTAGGCGCCATTTCAGTGCATTGTGCCTGAGTCTGAGCTTTCAGCCAGCGCTACACATTAGAACTGCTTTCAGCTAACCTATTGTTTCTCCTACTCCCATGTAACTGGAGGAGTCCCAAGCCGGACTTGGATTTCTTACTATTGAGTGCTATTCTGATACCTACTGGGAGCTGCTATCTTGCTCCCTTCCCATTGTTCTGCTGATTGGCTGCTGGGGGTGAGGGGTGGGGGGGGATATCACTCCAACTTGCAGCGCAGCAGTAAAGTGTGCCTGAGTCTGAGCTTTCAGCCAGCGCTACTCATTAGAACTGCTTTCAGCTAACTTATTGTTTCTCCTACTCCCATGTAACTGGAGGAGTCCCAAGCCGGACTTGGATTTCTTACTATTGAGTGCTATTCTGATACCTACTGGGAGCTGCTATCTTGCTCCCTTCCCATTGTTCTGCTCTTCTGCCCCCACCAGTGAAGATCGGGTCTGGGTCGGATTAATGAAGTGATGCAAAGGGCTTTCCACTGGTGACTCCTATTGTTGCTGGTGGAAAGCCTTTTTAGGAGCAGTTACTTGCCCCCGATAGCAGCGATCTACTGTGGGTGTATAATTTGCTCCATGGGTTCTTACCCTAAAAAACCATGGATCCCTGCGTCTGATTAGTGCACGTGGCACTTTCCTTGTAAATAAGCCTTTTAATTGTTAAACGAGATGTTGAATTCATTAATAAGATTTGACAGATTCCCTAAGAAATAGAGACTTCTGCAGAAGCCCCGCCCCCCGGCAGCGCAGATAACATGGCGGTTGCATTTATCAACAGCTGTGCCGACGCCGCTCTATCATTTAAGAACAAAGCTGAGCGTCCCAAATACTTAACTTGCCAATTAATAAGATTATAGATCTCTCCACTGACTGCTTTGATAACATTTCCATTTGGAGACGGTAATGTGCAAAAATGCTGCTTTGTGCCCAAAAAGTAATGAATAAAACAACCCCCCGGCCTCTGTAATAAGCCCCTTTCCCTTCCCAGAATGGAAGCGCAACACGCTCGCCGCGATCCCTGCGATTTCTATTCAATCAGAATCTCTTTGTCATTCCTTATTGTACCGCCCCAGTCTGGCCCATTCAGTACCGCTAATAAATAAACTATACAAGCGCCTTATTGGGGAACAATGGAGAGCTGCGCGAGGCAGATAAGGAACAAGTGTTATTTTATTTTATAGGAGATGGGCCATTATACAGCGGGAAATGAGCCCCTCAGATATACAATTGCTTCTTTCCGCGAGAGCCGCTGTCCTATTGAAATGTGACTGTCGGGAAGGAGCGGCCATTTGTTTTCAGAGGAACTTGGGTCCTTTGTTGTTCTCAGTTACAGTCGGATCTTATATAGTGAATAAAGTGCCCCCTATTGTAACATATAGGGATATTATAAGTCCCCGAGGAGTTCCTTATAATATATAGTGAATAAAGTGCCCCCTATTGTAACATATAGGGATATTATAAGCCCCCGAGGAGTTCCTTATAATATATAGTGAATAAAGTACCCCCTATTGTAACATATAGGGATATTATAAGCCCCCGAGGAGTTCCTTATAATATATAGTGAATAAAGTACCCCCTATTGTAACATATAGGGATATTATAAGCCCCCGAGGAGTTCCTTATAATATATAGTGAATAAAGTGCCCCCTATTGTAACATATAGGGATATTATAAGCCCCCGAGGAGTTCCTTATAATATATAGTGAATAAAGTGCCCCCTATTGTAACATATAGGGATATTATTAAGTCCCCGAGGAGTTCCTTATAATATATAGTGAATAAAGTGCCCCCTATTGTAACATATAGGGATATTATAAGCCCCCGAGGAGTTCCTTATAATATATAGTGAATAAAGTGCCCCCTATTGTAACATATAGGGATATTATAAGTCCCCGAGGAGTTCCTTATAATGTATAGTGAATAAAGTGCCCCCTATTGTAACATATAGGGATATTATAAGTCCCCGAGGAGTTCCTTATAATATATAGTGAATAAAGTGCCCCCTATTGTAACATATAGGGATATTATAAGCCCCCGAGGAGTTCCTTATAATATATAGTGAATAAAGTGCCCCCTATTGTAACATATAGGGATATTATAAGCCCCCGAGGAGTTCCTTATAATATATAGTGAATAAAGTGCCCCCAATTGTAACATATAGGGATATTATAAGTCCCCGAGGAGTTCCTTATAATATATAGTGAATAAAGTGCCCCCTATTGTAACATATAGGGATATTATAAGCCCCCGAGGAGTTCCTTATAATATATAGTGAATAAAGTGCCCCCTATTGTAACATATAGGGATATTATTAAGTCCCCGAGGAGTTCCTTATAATGTATAGTGAATAAAGTGCCCCCTATTGTAACATATAGGGATATTATAAGCCCCCAAGGAGTTCCTTATAATATATAGTGAATAAAGTGCCCCCTATTGTAACATATAGAGATATTATAAGCCCCCGAGGAGTTCCTTATAATATATAGTGAATAAAGTGCCCCCTATTGTAACATATAGGGATATTATAAGCCCCCGAGGAGTTCCTTATAATATATAGTGAATAAAGTGCCCCCTATTGTAACATATAGGGATATTATAAGTCCCCGAGGAGTTCCTAGTGAATAAAGTGCCCCCTATTGTAACATATAGGGATATTATAAGCCCCCGAGGAGTTCCTTATAATATATAGTGAATAAAGTGCCCCCTATTGTAACATATAGGGATATTATTAAGTCCCCGAGGAGTTCCTTATAATATATAGTGAATAAAGTGCCCCCTATTGTAACATATAGGGATATTATAAGTCCCCGAGGAGTTCCTTATAATATATAGTGAATAAAGTGCCCCCTATTGTAACATATAGGGATATTATTAAGTCCCCGAGGAGTTCCTTATAATGTATATTGAATAAAGTGCCCCCTATTGTAACATATAGGGATATTATAAGTCACAGAGGAGTTCCTTATAATATATAGTGAATAAAGTGCCCCCTATTGTAACATATAGGGATATTATAAGCCCCCGAGGAGTTCCTTATAATATATAGTGAATAAAGTGCCCCCTATTGTAACATATAGGGATATTATAAGTCCCCGAGGAGTTCCTTATAATATATAGTGAATAAAGTGCCCCCTATTGTAACATACAGGGATATTATAAGTCACAGAGGAGTTCCTTATAATATATAGTGAATAAAGTGCCCCCTATTGTAACATATAGGGATATTATAAGCCCCCGAGGAGTTCCTTATAATATATAGTGAATAAAGTGCCCCCTATTGTAACATATAGGGATATTATAAGTCCCCGAGGAGTTCCTTATAATATATAGTGAATAAAGTGCCCCCTATTGTAACATATAGGGATATTATAAGCCCCCGAGGAGTTCCTTATAATATATAGTGAATAAAGTGCCCCCTATTGTAACATATAGGGATATTATTAAGTCCCCGAGGAGTTCCTTATAATGTATAGTGAATAAAGTGCCCCCTATTGTAACATATAGGGATATTATAAGCCCCCGAGGAGTTCCTTATAATATATAGTGAATAAAGTGCCCCCTATTGTAACATATAGGGATATTATAAGCCCCCGAGGAGTTCCTTATAATATATAGTGAATAAAGTGCCCCCTATTGTAACATATAGGGATATTATAAGTCCCCGAGGAGTTCCTAGTGAATAAAGTGCCCCCTATTGTAACATATAGGGATATTATAAGTCCCCGAGGAGTTCCTTATAATATATAGTGAATAAAGTACCCCCTATTGTAACATATAGGGATATTATAAGCCCCCGAGGAGTTCCTTATAATATATAGTGAATAAAGTGCCCCCTATTGTAACATATAGGGATATTATAAGCCCCCGAGGAGTTCCTTATAATATATAGTGAATAAAGTACCCCCTATTGTAACATATAGGGATATTATAAGCCCCCGAGGAGTTCCTTATAATATATAGTGAATAAAGTGCCCCCTATTGTAACATATAGGGATATTATAAGCCCCCGAGGAGTTCCTTATAATATATAGTGAATAAAGTGCCCCCTATTGTAACATATAGGGATATTATTAAGTCCCCGAGGAGTTCCTTATAATGTATAGTGAATAAAGTGCCCCCTATTGTAACATATAGGGATATTATAAGCCCCCGAGGAGTTCCTTATAATATATAGTGAATAAAGTGCCCCCTATTGTAACATATAGGGATATTATAAGTCCCCGAGGAGTTCCTTATAATATATAGTGAATAAAGTGCCCCCTATTGTAACATATAGGGATATTATTAAGTCCCCGAGGAGTTCCTTATAATGTATATTGAATAAAGTGCCCCCTATTGTAACATATAGGGATATTATAAGTCACAGAGGAGTTCCTTATAATATATAGTGAATAAAGTGCCCCCTATTGTAACATATAGGGATATTATAAGCCCCCGAGGAGTTCCTTATAATATATAGTGAATAAAGTGCCCCCTATTGTAACATATAGGGATATTATAAGTCCCCGAGGAGTTCCTTATAATATATAGTGAATAAAGTGCCCCCTATTGTAACATGTAGGGATATTACATGTCCATGAGGAGTTCCTTATAATATATAGTGAATAAAGTGCCCCCTATTGTAACATATAGGGATATTATAAGTCCCCGAGGAGTTCCTTATAATATATAGTGAATAAAGTGCCCCCTATTGTAACATGTAGGGATATTACATGTCCATGAGGAGTTCCTTATAATATATAGTGAATAAAGTGCCCCCTATTGTAACATATAGGGATATTATAAGTCCCCGAGGAGTTCCTTATAATATATAGTGAATAAAGTGCCCCCTATTGTAACATATAGAGATATTATAAGCCCCCGAGGAGTTCCTTATAATATATAGTAAACAAAGTGCCCCCTATTGTAACATATAGGGATATTATAAGTCCCCGAGGAGTTCCTTATAATATATAGTGAATAAAGTGCCCCCTATTGTAACATGTAGGGATATTACATGTCCATGAGGAGTTCCTTATAATATATAGTGAATAAAGTGCCCCCTATTGTAACATATAGGGATATTATAAGTCCCCGAGGAGTTCCTTATAATATATAGTGAATAAAGTGCCCCCTATTGTAACATATAGGGATATTACATGTCCATGAGGAGTTCCTTATAATATATAGTGAATAAAGTGCCCCCTATTGTAACATATAGGGATATTATAAGTCCCCGAGGAGTTCCTTATAATATATAGTGAATAAAGTGCCCCCTATTGTAACATATAGGGATATTACAGTATAAGTCACAGAGGAGTTCCATGACTATATAACTGGTCATGGAACTCCAAAGGTTGGTTGGTAGAAGTGCCTGATACAATTTTGCCCGACGTGTCCAAATGTTGGTGATTGCGATTGGTCGATGTAATTGCACTGGAAATTTTTGGAGAGGGAATCGTGCCAATGCTTTGGTTGCAGTAAATAAGCCCCTGTTTCTTCAATTAGCCTCCACAGACACGAAAACGACCCTCTGCCCATGCGCATAGTAACTACGGTTGTCACCCGTCTGATTTTGACCCGCGAACCCTAGTTTTCAGAAGGACTGTCCGGGTCAAAACCTCACTGAGTTTGACGTGTCGATCGGTCAATCCTAGCCTCGCCCAGTGCCCTGCCTCTTCCAAGCCCCATGATGTCATGGCCCCGCCTCTTTCCCACCCCCGTAACATCTCCGGCTGCCCCCTGCCTGGCGAAAAAAGCCGGCAGAGGTGGCAACCCTGATGGTAACCAATCAGAAGTTTCAAAGCTGATTGGTTGCTCCTGAAATAGGGCAAAATTGCCCACATAACACCATTGAAACCTCGCTATGTTTACTTTTCTGATAAACAGGCGATCCCAGCGCGTTCCGGTAGCAGTATCCCTTTAAGAGGCCGCGCGCCGTAATATCTCACGTGTCCCTTCTAAACGCATCACGTTAAACTCTTCTGACATCTGTTAAACATTTTTATTTTCTATAAAAGCAAATGAAAGGGATTTGCTAATTCCGGCAGCCGCTTCATGAATATAGATCCGGCGGGAGCTGCCGCACAAGGAGAGGCGTATTAAGTCTCCAAGGTTCTCAAACGCCAGATACTTTTCTGATCTCACTTAAACTAATTTCATTCCTATTTGCATAATTTCAGATCTGTCAGCTTTTATAAATATTGACAGAGCATGTCGGAGAGTAAGTTGATGTGGACAACTATTAAACACGGCGACCGTTCTAAGTAGACGTTTTTATCAGCCCGTTCCGACGCAGGCCGGATTATATTTAATGCACTCTGTAAATGGGATTTTCTTTTTCCATTTTCTGGAGTTAATTTTATGTTACCTTAGTATTAAAGTCCAAAGCGTCTAATGAGCCACAAGTAACGGGTTTTCTCATTCGGACACGTTGGCGGAGTCGCTGGAACTGAATATTCAACCTCAAAGCGTATAGAGATGGGACCGTGGCCAGGATTTGTATCTACTGGATGTCTGTGTAAAGGTGGCCATACACAGTCAGTTGGCCTGACAAACGAGAAGAAGTAAGTTGGCCTACCAAACGAGAAGTAGTCAGTTGGCGTGCCAAACGAGAAGAAGTCAGTTGGCCTGCCAAACGAGAAGAAGTCAGTTGGCCTGCCAAACGAGAAGTCAGTTGGCCTGCCAAACGAGAAGAAGTCAGTTGGCCTGCCAAACGAGAAGAAGTCAGTTGGCCTGCCAAACGAGAAGAAGTCAGTTGGCCTGCCAAACGAGAAGAAGTCAGTTGGCCTGCCAAACGAGAAGAAGTCAGTTGGCCTGCCAAACGACAAGAAGTCAGTTGGCCTGCCAAACGAGAAGAAGTCAGTTGGCCTGCCAAACGAGAAGTCAGTTGGCATGCCAAATGAGAAGAAGTCAGTTGGCCTACCAAACGAGAAAAGTCAGTTGGCCTACCAAACGAGAAGTCAGTTGGCATGCCAAACGAGAAGAAGTCAGTTGGCCTACCAAACGAGAAGTCAGTTGGCATGCCAAACGAGAAGAAGTCAGTTGGCCTACCAAACGAGAAAAGTCAGTTTGCCTACCAAACGAGAAGAAGTCAGGTGGCCTGCCAAACGAGAAGAAGTCAGTTGGCCTGCCAAATGAGAAGAAGTCAGTTGGCCTGCCAAACGAGAAGAAGTAAGTTGGCCTGCCAAACGAGAAGAAGTCAGTTGGCCTACCAAATGAGAAGAAGTCAGGTGGCCTGCCAAACGAGAAGAAGTCAGTTGGCCTACCAAACGAGAAGAAGTCATTTGGCCTGCCAAACGAGAAGAAGTCAGATGGCCTGCCTAACGAGAAGAAGTCAGTTGGCCTGCCAAACGAGAAGTCAGTTGGCATGCCAAACGAGAAGAAGTCAGTTGGCCTACCAAACGAGAAAAGTCAGTTGGCCTACCAAACGAGAAGTCAGTTGGCATGCCAAACGAGAAGAAGTCAGTTGGCCTACCAAACGAGAAGTCAGTTGGCATGCCAAACGAGAAGAAGTCAGTTGGCCTACCAAACGAGAAAAGTCAGTTGGCCTACCAAACGAGAAGAAGACAGTTGGCCTGCCAAACGAGAAGAAGTCAGTTGGCCTGCCAAATGAGAAGAAGTCAGTTGGCCTGCCAAACGAGAAGAAGTAAGTTGGCCTGCCAAACGAGAAGAAGTCAGTTGGCCTACCAAATGAGAAGAAGTCAGGTGGCCTGCCAAACGAGAAGAAGTCAGTTGGCCTACCAAACGAGAAGAAGTCATTTGGCCTGCCAAACGAGAAGAAGTCAGATGGCCTGCCTAACGAGAAGAAGTCAGTTGGCCTGCCAAAGGAGAAGAAGTCAGTTGGCCTGCCAAACGAGAAGAAGTCAGTTGGCCTGCCAAACGAGAAGAAGTCAGTTGGCCTGCCAAACGAGAAGAAGTCAGTTGGCCTGCCAAACGAGAAGAAGTCAGTTGGTCTACCAAACGAGAAGATCTGGGCACAGTTTGGCTACCGATGTGATCCCTTTGGATTCTATAGTGGGGCCTACAGAGACCCATCAGACAAGGACCATATCAAAGTATTGACGTGCTCCTCATCTGACAGGATTTTCAAAACTATCAATTCCTATCTGCCCAAGCTTTGGCCAGATATCAGGCAGACCCATGGGTGGGCTCCCTACACAGGCCAATAAACTGCCCACTTGGCCAGCTTAATGAGGAGCTAGAAGGAAGGTTTGGTTCAGCAGCGTACCTTGACCATAATAGGCCCCCAGCAAAAATATCTTCAGGGGCCCGGTGCGAACTTCAACCATTATAAGTCGCCCACCCTATCTCTCCACTACCTACCCACCCTCCCTCTCCACTGCCCCCCCTCCCTCTCCACTGCCCCCCCTCCCTCTCCACTACCTACCCAGCCTCCCTCTCCACTGCCCACCCTCCCTCTCCACTACCCACCTACCCTCTCTCTTGTACCCCCAGCTCCCCGCACTAGCGGTGCATCTGGGGATGGGAGTTTTATTTAAAGCTATAGAGGAAGCAGACCCCAAGATCCAGGCCCCCACGTGACCACAGGGTCTGCTTCCTCTATACAGTAGTTATACCATGGTGAAGGTTTGGACACAAGTAATTAAATGCTTCCCCATTGTGTTTGTGTTGAAGCACCTACACTAGCAGGTGGGCTTCTAAATGACCCCTTTTATACTGACAAACACTCACCTTGGTATAGAATAGCCCAGATTATCTTTTTTGCTCCTAGAGTAATTAAATGTGGGCTCAAGTCAACCACAAACAAGGCCTCATTGATGGGGTCCCCTTCCCTTGGTTTCATTGCTTACTCCAGGGATCATGGCTGGGGACATTTCTGGCACCATCCCATACCCTCCTGGATAGAGGAAGAACAAGAAGACTATCGTGATTACCCCCTGCCTTGTAGGACCCTGGGAAGGACAGGACAAACAAGCATAGGCGGAAGCTAAATGTACATAAATGACACTATTATATGTATAACGCAGGACGGCAGCTCTATGCATTCACAGAATCTGAATGAGCATCTTTTGTGCCCGATATTTATTGTCTCTTTAGTACGTTCTGAACCCATCATTACAATGAAGTGCAATTTAGTCAATAACTACATATACATTGTCTCTTTACTGTTAGACACAGCCACTTTAGGGTTACAAATTGCTTTTCCAAGGTTATCCATTCCCCCTTTAGGGTTATACCTTGTAACTTTAGCTTCACTCATTGGCCCTTTAGGGTTATACATTGGCGCACTGGTAACTATATAGATAACACCCCAATTGATTTTAGGACAGCACACTAAGGGTGACGACATACAGAGCTACTAGTAGCAGCTACTAAAATAGACAATGCTGATCATTTACTGATAATTGCCTCTACGTGTGTTTTAGCAGAGGCAATTCTCAGTCTCATCTATGGCAGAGGACAAGTAGCTGCTACTAAGTAGCTCCGTGTGTCTTCGCCCTAAACACCATTAGTGTACAAAACACCAATACCAAGGGAATCTAGTTGCACAAGTATGTTGCATTCAAGTTGCAGTTCATACCACTTATTGGGTACCTTAAAAAGTAGAAAAAAGGCAGGATTTTAGGACACTAGGTTGCACTTGTTGGACTTGGACTGAGGGCTGCATCAAAGAGCCAATCCGATGGAAAAATGAAACCTGCACGATCAAGATCTGCCCAATTTTAGGATTTAGGATATGGGTTGGGTAGGCCCGTTGGGGGGGGGCCCAGACACAGACAGATGAATGGGTCTGTAGGACCTGAATCGCCAGCTGAAATCAGGTTGTGTATGGCCACCTTTAGACACAATGGTGCAAAATGGATGAGGAACTGGAGGTGCCAGCGTGTCTGGATGGGGGGTGAGGGCGATGGTTTCATTGGAGGGGGTCCCCATTGTAAATCCCATAGCAGGGCATTGTTATATTTTGCCTCGTTAGAGTTAAACATTATACCACTTTAGGGTCCTACATTGCTAACGGGGGGGCGGGTAAAGGCAAAGTATTGGTTCTCTCTCACAGGCAGAGACTGCAGGAGAAGCCTCATACACTTGCATAGAATGATCAGTCTATTAAATAAAGAAATTGGCATCTCTATAAACTTTCACCTTCTC
>NC_030682.2:147091940-147099440 GCF_000004195.4 Xenopus tropicalis | reverse complement strand
GGAGATCCAAATTACGAAAGCACCCCTTATCCGGAATACCCTCGGTCCTGAGCATTCTGGATAACGGGTCCTATACCTGTACCAACTAATGACATTCAGGGCAAAGGGAACATGGAAGGTGTTTTTCAGTTGAGATTATATTGATATTATGATTCCTATAGGAGTCATTACATTACCCCCCCGACCCATTGGGAATTGGGAATGTGGGCGGAGCCCCCATAAAGTTTTGGTTTTTGCCCTCTGAGCAACACGATGGGAATCCAAGCAGCGCGGGGTATAGTTGGGCAAAAGCGGCGCCTGGCAATGACCTTTCAGTGTATTTATTGCCCTTAGAAACCGTAGACACGACCTCCCACTGCCGAGATGGGGAATCAATAGAAAGTTACGCACATCTGTGTTTATTAAATTCCTTCCCCCCCAGCAATAAAGAGACTTTACGGCTCTGGCTCAAAGGCTGCGCCGGGGACTTGGGTTTTACAGGAGAAAATTCCAGCCTTTAGCCGGCACCCCCTGAGCGTAAGCGGCCATTGTGCTCCCCGCGCAGGAGAAACATGAGCGCCGCGTGATACATGGGATACCCAGGAGCAGCTTTGTTGGGCGCTAATTACGGCTAATTGGGCACAAAAAGCAATTAGAAAAGTCTGTTGGGTGAAAACTTCCTTCATTGAAAGTCGCCTGCGGTCTCCTGATTCAAACACCCGGATAAACAAGTTTAATATATTTTATTTATTCCCTTAGAGCTGTGGTTCCCCAGTAAGTCTCCCCCTGTTACCCCAATGTTTCTATATATCGGTAACCTTGTTATGGGCTAAGGGGGCCCAGCCTGAAGGCCAGTTAGGGGGGGATTTGGGGTGAGTGTTTGTGCCCTGGGTACCCCTGGAACTATAGCGGGGTGACTGTTACCCCAATGTTTCTATATATCTGTAACCTTGTTATGGGCTAAGGGGGCCCAGCCTGAAGGCCAGTTAGGGGGGGATTTGGGGTGAGTGCTTATTTGTGCCCTGGGTACCCCTGGAACTATAGCAGGGTGACTGTTACCCCAATGTTTCTATATATCTGTAACCTTGTTATGGGCTAAGGGGGCCCAGCCTGAAGGCCAGTTAGGGGGGGATTTGGGGTGAGTGCTTATTTGCGCCCTGGGTACCCCTGGAACTATAGCAGGGTGACTGTTACCCCAATGTTTCTATATATCTGTAACCTTGTTATGGGCTAAGGGGGCCCAGCCTGAAGGCCAGTTAGGGGGGGATTTGGGGTGAGTGCTTATTTGTGCCCTGGGTACCCCTGGAACTATAGCAGGGTGACTGTTACCCCAATGTTTCTATATATCTGTAACCTTGTTATGGGCTAAGGGGGCCCAGCCTGAAGTCCAGTTAGGGGGGGATTTGGGGTGAGTGCTTATTTGTGCCCTGGGTACCCCTGGAACTATAGCGGGGTGACTGTTACCCCAATGTTTCTATATATCTGTAACCTTGTTATGGGCTAAGGGGGCCCAGCCTGAAGGCCAGTTAGGGGGGGATTTGGGGTGAGTGCTTATTTGTGCCCTGGGTACCCCTTCAACTATAGCGGGGTGACTGTTACCCCAATGTTTCTATATATCTGTAACCTTGTTATGGGCTAAGGGGGCCCAGCCTGAAGGCCAGTTAGGGGGGATTTGGGGTGCTTATTTGTGCCCTGGGTACCCCTGGAACTATAGCGGGGTGACTGTTACCCCAATGTTTCTATATATCTGTAACCTTGTTATGGGCTAAGGGGGCCCAGCCTGAAGGCCAGTTAGGGGGGGATTTGGGGTGAGTGCTTATTTGTGCCCTGGGTACCCCTGGAACTATAGCAGGGTGACTGTTACCCCAATGTTTCTATATATCTGTAACCTTGTTATGGGCTAAGGGGGCCCAGCCTGAAGGCCAGTTAGGGGGGGATTTGGGGTGAGTGCTTATTTGTGCCCTGGGTACCCCTGGAACTATAGCAGGGTGACTGTTACCCCAATGTTTCTATATATCTGTAATCTTGTTATGGGCTAAGGGGGCCCAGCCTGAAGGCCAGTTAGGGAGGGATTTGGGGTGAGTGCTTATTTGTGCCCTGGGTACCCCTGGAACTATAGCAGGGTGACTGTTACCCCAATGTTTCTATATATCTGTAACCTTGTTATGGGCTAAGGGGGCCCAGCCTGAAGGCCAGTTAGGGGGGATTTGGGGTGAGTATGTTTTTGCTGCCCTAGATATTCCTGGAACTATGAGTGAATGGCTGATACGTTGCCATTTGCCTATTTCTGTGTCCATTTTATGAGCTCAGGGTAGGCCTGGCCCTAAACTAGACATTCAAATTAGAATTGAACTAAAAATCTTGGCATCCACTGCCTTCCAAAGTACAGACTTTGGGGTACAGCACCCCGTACTGATCATCAATAAATGTTACTGTTGTGTTGGTGTAGAGCAGTGATCCCCAACCAGTGACTCAGGGCAACATGTTGCTCCCCAACCCCTTGGATGTTGCTCTCAGTGCCCCCAAACCAGGGAGTTATTTTTGAATTCCTGACTTGGGGGCAAGTTTTGGTTGAATAAAAACAAGATTTACTGCCAAATAAAGCCCCTGTAAGCTGATAGGGTGCAAAGACCAGTGATCCCCAACCAGTGGCTCGTGAGCAACATGTTGCTCCCCAACCCCTTGGATGTTGCTCCCAGTGGCCTCAAAGCTGGTGCTTATTTTTGATGTCCTGACTTGAAGTCACACTTTGGTTCCAAAAAAACTGACAAACAGAAGCTCCTGTAGGCTGCCAGTCCACACAGGGGCTACCAAATAGCCAATCTTGGCACCTCAGGAACTTTTTTATGCTTGTGTTGCTCCCCAACCCTTGTTATATTTCAATGTGGCTCGCAGGTAAAAAAAAGGTTGTGTTCCTCTAGTGTAGAGTGCTTTCTCCCATTCCCTTCAGCCCAAACTTCCTGGACTGGCCACTGCCCCCAAATCAGTGTATGGCCATGCCTACCAGTTAAGATGCTAGAAGCACCATGCTAGAAACACCAATGCCTTGGAAAGAAGAAGGACCCATGAGCTTGAGTTTCTCACCCAAACTAAGGGCGACCAAAGGTTCCTTGCAGCCAGTTCCAATGAATATTGCTTAGCAGATCAGAGAGGGAGCTGCCCTTGCTGAGCTTGGCCAGGAGTTGTGGCCTGGATCTCCACCACCGCCCAACATTGAGAGCTGCTCAACCAGGAGAGAAGCAATGGACAGTTGAGAGTGCCAGGACCACAGAGCTGCCTATGAACTCCAGTGAGACAGCTTCTAAGTGTGGCCCAGACAGTAGACCACCTTTGGGAGGATAGTGACAGAATTAGGATGTGTGGGGACTTGTGTTTGTGCTTCCGAGGGCTTTATGGAAGGCAGCTCTACCCGTGGGGTATAAGAGGGTTTGGGAAATGCCAATATTGCAAGAACATACAAAATAAAAATGTTCAGTATGAAATAAAAGCCGGCAAGTCAAGGAGTATCAAGGAGGTTCTTCTGAACCTGCAAGATGGACAGTCTCCTGTTTTATTTAGAACTAAAACAAAAACCCCAGTTCTATAATGTGAGTGACTGTAGGTTGTGGCTGGGCAGAAGAGAGTGCTGCAGTGAGAGTGTTTGCCTTTAATGTGAGCGCAGGAAAACTCCAGGGGAACCTGCGAGGCAATTGAAGGGTAAGGGAATGACGGGTGGGGGTTGAACAAACACAGTCTATTGATCGCCTCCCGCAGAATGCTGGGAATTGAGTGCTCCGACAGGTACCTAGTTAATGATTGGATTGAGTTACCCCAACTGCTCTGCCAGGGCCTCAGTTCTTTGGTTACCGGCGATTATTACTAATTACTGATTTTGGTGCAACTTATACATCACAATTAACTGCTGGCGGAATCATCTCGCTGCGGAATGAGAAGGTGAATATGACAAACTCAGAGAACAAGTCTGTACAGTACTAGCGACTAGCCCTCGGCTATTTAGGCTTAGTTCCCCTTTAGGTCAGGCCCCAGGTTAATAGGCCACGTTGGATATGTTCAGGTCTTAGCTGGAATCTCATTTGGCCATTGACACTCTCTTTCCCCAAATGGACTTGTTTAATGAGAGCACCTCCTCCTTCCAAACACCACATCAGTAGGAGAGACCACATAATGTCACTGATGTGGCCCCAAGAAGGATCACTTTGAAGGGCTGAACCATCACCTATCACCATGTGACCTGTGTTCTGATAAACTTCCGTCACACTTTACTGCTGTGCTGCAAGGTGGAGTGATATTCCCCCCCTCCCCCCCAGCAGCCGATCAGCAGAACAATGGGAAGGGAGCAAGATAGCAGCTCCCAGTAGGTATCAGAATAGCACTCAATAGTGAGAAATCCAAGTCCGGCTTGGGACTCCTCCAGTTACATGGGAGTAGGAGAAACAATAGGTTAGCTGAAAGCAGTTCTAATGTGTAGCGCTGGCTGAAAGCTCAGACTCAGGCACACTTTACTGCTGCGCTGCAATTTGGAGTGATATCCCCCCCCTCACCCCCAGCAGCCAATCAGCAGAACAATGGGAAGGGAGCAAGATAGCAGCTCCCAGTAGGTATCAGAATAGCACTCAATAGTAAGAAATCCAAGTCCGGCTTCGGACTCCTCCAGTTACATGGGAGTAGGAGAAACAATAGGTTATTGAGTTATTCAACTTGAAACCCCTCTCCATTATGTCTCCCCTAGCAACTAAGCAGTCCCCTAGTCTCTTGCCTCTGCCCCTAGGGGCACCAACCCATTGATAAGTCCGTGGAGCCCCCAATAACCCTGATGATAATCAAACTGCCCGTGCAACTAACATATTTTCTTTTCTGCTTGCTGCAAATGTTGCTGTAGGATAGTCGCACCGCGCTCCATGTGGCTGCTGCGCACTCCAAGGATGAGATTGTGCGACTCCTCCTCGCCAAAAAGGCCGAGCCCAACATCCCCGGAGGGGTACGTGAGTGATTTGGCTTGTTACACTTGCCCCAGGAACTTTTTCACACCATTTTAACCCCTTTCTGGCTGCCGCTGTGAGGGGCGGCAGTGGGATAAACAATAGGAACCATGTTTTCTAAGGGCAGGATGGGCATTTGCTCTGCGGTGCGACACAAGGGATTTCTTAGCCAAAAGTAAAATAATTATAAAACTACCAATAATAAAAAATGAAGACCAACTGCAAATTATTTCAGAATATCACTCTCTACATCATAATAAAAGTGCACAACCGCTTTAATGTTTTTTGTTGCTGTTCCTCCCTAAGCCCAAGGACCAGCTGCCTCTTCATTACACGGCTCTTCGGCCCAATGGCGCCATCAATGTCACTCAGACCCTTCTGCGAGCGTCACACAAGGACGCGAGACTGACGCCGGACAAGGTGCGTGGTGTGGGGCCGAGTGTGTTTGGGCCCAGGGATAATGTAGAATATCCCAGTTCCACCGCACAAATAAAAGGACTTTGCACTAGAGCTATAACTGAGGTAACCAATCAGCAGTTAGCTTTTACTGGCCCACAGGAGTTAATATAAGTAAATATCTGATTGGCTACAATGGGTTATGGCAACCAATCAGGGCCTTTATATTGATCTCAGGTAGATAATATATTATTTACTTATCAGCCTGAGTTTATTTCAATTTGTTCTCAGTGTTTGGGCATGTAATAAGGGCATCTTACAATAAATATAGTAATAAAGGGCATAAAGAGGGCAATAAAGCCTCCACTTTCACCCAAAGATAAAGCTCCTAATCTCTCGAACCTTCTAGTGCCCCTGTCAGATATATTTGTGCATTGCAATCTGCAGGACGGCTGCATCCCATTGGTTTTAGCCATAGAAGCTGGCAATCTGGGGATCTGCAAGGAGCTGCTGTCGGCGACCCCCGAAGCCCAACTCAGAGCCGTTAGCAAAGTAAGAGGGTAAATCGCTTATTTCTCATGTTATTCCTGAGCCGCAACTGGGACGGCTACTATAGGTACCTGCTAACTATTGGGGTATTGGGGGGCAGATTGGGGGTGTAATACCAGCCTCAGCCTTGGCAACCCTACATGTAACTCACACTGCAGGCAATGATCCGGGGTAATTGCTCAAAATGCCTCCCTCTGCATTTCTGTCGGTTACTGGGGGTGCAAGGGGGGGGGCGTCATTGTCTGCCCCTAAATACAGGCACTTGGCGTAAGAGCCATTGGAATGCAGGGGGAATGTGTCTCTCACTATTGGCACCAACAATGGAAACTTTATCATTAACAGAAATCCGGCGACACGGCCCTTCATGTGTCTTGTAGGAAAAGGGACGCAGATGCGGCTAAACTCTTGGTGGAATATGGAGCCAGTGTGGACTGCCAGAATGTGAGTATTAATTACGTTCTGTCATTTTTCTGTCTGAGAAAGGATTTGTTATAACTAATAGTACTTATACTATCTTCCAAGTTTCCTATCTTGGTCAAGATCCTATCTGATCCCCCCATTGTAAGCAGCAGTCCTGCCCTGCTTTATGGCTGAGATTCTAGCTATCTGTATAACAGAGCATTCTGTCACAGTGGCACAGATCCTATCTGATCCCCCCCATTGTAAGCAGCAGTCCTGCCCTGCTTTATGGCTGAGATTCTAGCTATCTGTATAACAGAGCATTCTGTCACAGTGGCACAGATCCTATCTGATCCCCCCATTGTAAGCAGCAGTCCTGCCCTGCTTTATGGCTGAGATTCTAGCTATCTGTATAACAGAGCATTCTGTCACAGTGGCACAGATCCTATCCCCCCATTGTAAGCAGCAGTCCTGCCCTGCTTTATGGCTGAGATTCTAGCTATCTGTATAACAGAGCATTCTGTCACAGTGGCACAGATCCTATCTGATCCCCCCATTGTAAGCAGCAGTCCTGCCCTGCTTTATGGCTGTGATTCTAGCTATCTGTATAACAGAGCATTCTGTCACAGTGGCACAGATCCTATCTGATCCCCCCCATTGTAAGCAGCAGTCCTGCCCTGCTTTATGGCTGAGATTCTAGCTATCTGTATAACAGAGCATTCTGTCACAGTGGCACAGATCCTATCTGATCCCCCCATTGTAAGCAGCAGTCCTGCCCTGCTTTATGGCTGAGATTCTAGCTATCTGTATAACAGAGCATTCTGTCACAGTGGCACAGATCCTATCTGATCCCCCCATTGTAAGCAGCAGTCCTGCCCTGCTTTATGGCTGAGATTCTAGCTATCTGTATAACAGAGCATTCTGTCACAGTGACACAGATCCTATCCCCCCATTGTAAGCAGCAGTCCTGCCCTGCTTTATGGCTGAGATTCTAGCTATCTGTATAACAGAGCATTCTGTCACAGTGGCACAGATCCAATCTGATCCCCCCATTGTAAGCAGCAGTCCTGCCCTGCTTTATGGCTGAGATTCTAGCTATCTGTATAACAGAGCATTCTGTCACAGTGGCACAGATCCTGTCTGTTACCCTTATTATTGCACCTACCCCTACCAGTGAGTCTCTTGCTGCCATACTGCC